>NC_091827.1:14242500-14542500 GCF_038994185.2 Dermacentor albipictus
TTTCAGCCGTTTCAAGCATGCACTTGGAATGAAATAAAGAAACGAAGAATGTCGGCCGAGATAAAAGGTTATTCAAAGCGTCCTTCCGCACGAAACGTTTGAGCGGGAAAAGCTCCGTCAAGGCTCGCGCACCGGCACGCGGCAGGCGCTAGGGATGAGGGGGGGGGGGCTAGGGGGCAGGCCAACACCAGCTTTTCTAGAGGGTGTTGAGCGGGCACGCTCATCCGCCTGTAGCGTGCGCGTCTCCTCCTTGCGCGCGTCCATGCGCCGGCCGCATGCCATGTATTCGAGAATGTCTCTGCGACAAGCCTAAAGGCCGAGGCTGGTGCCTTGATGCGCGTTGGGTTTCTGCGCTTTCTGGCGAAACGGTTTGCGGGGCATAAATATCCTATATTTCTACACTTTTGTTTTTAAATTGTGGGTGCCGGCTGCGGGCACCAAGCGCGGTCAACCACGGCGTCCAAGCCTTATTACGGCGCCACGCGACGCAACGCACGCAAATCTCGGGACTCCGTGAGCAACGTCGATGCATTGCTCTCGGCGCGATCTGCACCGCAGGCGCTGATAATTGCGCTATTATGGGCCGACCTTCTTGCAGTTTGTTTACAAGTGCTTTCTAACAAGACATTATCCACAAGGAATGCTGTGGGAATTTGTTTTCACTTCTCGAACTTTAAAACCTCGAACTTACGAAATTAACAATTTAGCGAAGTTTCCCGCTGCAAGTACGAATTCGTTATGTCGAGGTCTGACTGCATTGCATATGGGGAACATACGCGTCAAAACCACATTATGATTATTAGGCACGTCGTAGTAGGGTACTCCGGATTGATTTTGACAACCTGGGTTTCTTTATAGTGCACCCAATGCATGTTGTACATGGGCGTCTTCTCATTTCGACCCCACCGAAATGCGGTCGCCGAAGGCGGGATTTGATTCCGTGCCCTTAGGCTTAGCAGTGCAATGCCAAGCCACTACGCCACCATAATGTTGCCAAAACGATAAAAACAAATTTGTTTTTCAGCGTGGATTTCTTCAAATAACTATGCAGCTTCCAGGAATTCTTATTTTGAAACTACACACACGCACGCGCACACTAATAATATATGGGGTTTTACGTGCCAAAACCACTTTGATTATGAGGTACGCCGTAGTGGGGACTCCGGAAAATTTTGACCACCTGGGGTTCTTTAACGTGCACCTAAATCTAAGTACACGGGTGTTTTCGCATTTCGCCCCCGTCGAAATGCGGCCGCCGTGGCCAGGATTCGATCCCGCGACTTCGTGCTCAGTAACACCATAGCCACTGAGCAACCACGGCGGGTTCGCGCACACTAGTGTGTTAGCCAGCGCCACAACTCACTCCCAAGGCTAGCTATAGTAGGCAAACAAATAACCCAGAAAGTGGATGGGAAAATGGCGCCGCGGCAGCTCAGTTGGCAAGGTCATCGCACACGTAATGCGAAGACGTGGATTCGTATCTCACCTGCGGCCAGTTGTTTTAATACGAAAGCATTATATGCCCCCTTACGCGAAAATTCGTTGGCGTGACTGAAAGATGGTACCAAAAATGGCCGACGCCGCAAAGTGGGAAAACAAATCTCAAAATGCTCGGATTGAGACATTTCTCGGGGAGGTCCCTGTGAACAAAGTAAATTTCTGTCTAGTGGGAATCGAACGCGGACCTCCGAGGTGCCAGACGAGCCAGCGCCTCTTAAGGCCTGTGGACTGTAGCACTCGGGGGTCGTAGTCTCGGAATCTGGGGTCACACTGAGGGTCGCTCTCTATAGCCTGCGCCGCCGGTGCGTCTCCTAACGGGTAGCCGGCCTACGCTTCCGGGGTGTCACACGATGGCTAAGCGGGCCCATGCTGTCATCCGAGCCTCCTTGACGAGGGTTGCTTCTTTCGTGACGAGTATGAGGTCGAGAGGATGGAAGAACGGAACAAGAGGTTTAATTACATAGAAGAAGCAAACTTAATTACAGAAAAAGGTCTAACTCGCATTTGCAGAAGCACGGAGCGCGGTACATCGTTCTTATAGCATGAGCTACATGTCAGGACAGACATCTTTCTGGGAGAGCAAGCCAGTGGAGCCGAAAAAGTCAGCTTAAATCCACCTTGTCCTCCATAGGTCCCTAGGCCAGGGAAGTATACGGTCAACACCTTACTTCAACCGGAGCGTCCTAATTTGCCAGCTCCGCATTGAGCGCGAGGGTACGCACAATCACTCCAGCGCCTTCGTTCAGTGAACACAATCTGCGAAGTAACCCCAGGGGTGCACGGTTCACTGCGCTATAGAAAGAAGGGGACGATCGTAGACAAGTGTCATGCTTTACTCAATTGGCACGTCTTGGCTCCTGGGATGGCCAGGTAATTAGCTGGTTTGTCTGTCGATCAACTTTGGCGGCTGTAAGTAAGCGGCATAGAGTAAGTAAGTGAGTAAGTAAGCGGCCCTTTTCCTGGAGTTCCTTGGTCCCAGTGTTGCAGTCGGCCGCCGAGTGGCACCATCAACCACGTATTCGTCATACGTCTCGCCTGCTGATCTATCCGATGGGACCTATTGTTGGCTTCACAAATCTGATTTGTCGCAGGAAAGCAGAAGCTCGAAGCTCGCTGCCCCCAATGGCCGATCGTAACAGCACTCTGCTTTACGACACACGCTACTTGGACCGAAATTTCCACTGCCAAACCTGGCATGACGAAAGCGGTGACGTCAGAATAACTGCGACATGATCAGGAGCATCCCCATTAGATTCTAAGGCAGTCAGGCAAGGTAGCATGACATCACAAATTGAAGTGCATTGGCCTAGGAGGCATTGCACGAGCACGCTTCCCCGACGCCACAGCATCTCCACGGTTCTGGTTGTCTAAAGGTATGTCTAGCGCATGCGTCAATGCACGTCGCGTTGCATGCGGGCAAGCAAGTGCGTTGAGACACTTGGCATGTTTTGATTTGGCCTTACCGAGCCCAGTTAGAACGTGCTGACAAGGAAATAGCGGAAAAAAACATTTCACAGAAAGGACTATAATACTTTCACATTCCCACACATAAGCTTTATGAAGTCTACTCGCCGAATGTTTTCCACTTTTCATTTCCATTTAATTATCAGTTCTTTAATTAGAGTAAGAATTACAGTTAATATCCCCTATGCTGTCCTTGGTGACATTGTTTGTTGCCTTCCTATATGACTGAAGCAAAAAAAATCTGGCCCCTCTGTTTCCTTTGTTCTCACATAAAACCCTTGAATTGATGTTTATGTTGTAGAGTGTATACTGGTTTTGGCCACAAGATGGACGGTAAAACGTCAGGACAAACGGCTTCACCGAATTTCGAAGAAAACTTCACCGAACACAGCCTCCCAACCACAGCCAGCTTTGTTTCATCGAAACTGTATAATTAGGGTGCACCATATATGGTTGTATCAAGAAAGTAAATAGTACATTCCTCTCATTAAAATACATGCCTAAATAAATCTTTGTCAAAAAAAAAAAAACTATTTTTGGTAGCTGGCTCTGATGAGGTTATTGTCCTTTAAATAAATTGTAATGCAAATCTATCTGAGTCACTGAAAAAGTAAACATTCAGGAGGTTTATAAAGCTGGAGGGGTGCCATTGCAGGTTTGGTACTACTAAAAGGAGTCATACTGGAAAAGCTTGAGAAAAATTACATTATCCACTTTCACCAAGTGGGGCATTACATGACATTGTTGCTCATTTTAGACTTCTCCCCACAGCCTGCTAAATGATCGGTATCAGCCTGTGTACAGTAGTACAAGTTTTGCACCTTCTGGCTATGTTTAACTAGCGCCATTTGTACCAGCATAGTCTTTTAGGGCTGCTCCCTGAAACAACAGTTCTCGGAAAACAGGTGCTTGTCACGAAGCTTCTAAGCTATGCATTTCACATTTATGGTGTTGTTACATGTGTGAGAGGTTAAGAGATAATCTATATTAATATTGGTTGGTATGGCAAAGCAAGATAACTCGCCTTACGAAACTCTTAAACATCGGCACAGCTTTTTCAATAAAGAAGTATGAAGAGAAATGGGCTTGGACATCTCCTCCTTCTTTACTCTGTGTCTAAAACAGCCATAAAGAAAGAGGAAATAAACAATTGCTGCAAGCATTTCACCTTGTTGACAAACATAAAATTAAATGATTAGAGAATGTTAATGCAAGGTAAGGAATATAGACACATAAAAAAGCTTAATAGTTATATTTTACCACTAGTACGTGAAAATTTCACTTAAAAGTGGCACTAATATGTCCCACTTTTCATCAAAAGGTTAAGTGACCAAATCAACATTTGTCCCGTGAAATACTGCAAACCACTTCGCTCACTAGCAGATGACAGGGCGCAAATGGTGTTGCGAGATCAAGCGGAGTAGTCACCTAGCGGACTGTGGCAAAATTAGTGTCACATGGTCCACATGATCACGTGTGCTCTGTTAGACTGAATTTTCAAGCAGCTAGCGATAAGAGAGAGACATTGTTTACATACTTAAATTTTTATTAAACTTCCAGGAAACAGGCTTATAACTTCTATTCCGCACCAGCAAAAAAGATCACTCAGGGGCGATTGTTAGGACCAGAAAAATGCTTTCTCGGCAAGTGCGGCGGCTTGCTTTTATACAATGTTCTGCTGCAGTGCAGGCATAAAATGAAGACCATAGAAAAAAAAAAACTGCCCAGTGTAGTCGGTAGTGACCTCGGCGATCACATGTGTGCAAAGCATGCCAAATAGCATGCATACTGAAGTAGGGGGTAAGGTCTCCTTCAAGTTAAAAAAAAAAAAAAGCTCCTTTTCGCAACTGCCGACAATCTTCAAGTCATACGTTACTGTAACGGCTTTCAACAACACCTACTTCCAACCTTTCACTGAAATGCTAATCGACCACACAATACACTTTTCTATCCCCTATACAGAGCTTCCTGTCAAGCAAAAGATGAATCAAAAGGTGTGAGCATATCAGTCCATTATGCCAAGTCAAACTAAAGCATAGTGCAGAATGATGAGACTCCTCAGCAGTCTTCCAGACAAGGTTTCACTGCAAAATGTAGCAGGTTTCCTTCAAAAAAATTTCTTGCCTAATTAACAGTCTGCACTGAAAGAAAAAAAATTGAGTGTACACATGCCAAGTTGCATTGTGTACAACTTGGGGTGCCTTAGCCACCAGCCCCCCCCCCCCCCAATTACTCTCCGCCAATGTTTCTACAGCATCAGCCAAGCTAACACTGGTGAAACAATTGGAACTGCTTATTCAAAGCAAGGAATCGGTGGTATTCCTTACCATCGATGTAGCCATAGTCAATTCCACACACCAACCAAGTCAGCACAAAATGATTGCTGTGCAAGTGTCTCAATGAAAATGCCAAATGGTCGGAAGCAATTATGTTGTCCTAACAGCACTATCTTTATTTTATTTATCCTTCATATCTTCCAGCCAACTTCCAGTGCATAAAACAAAAACAGATGCATGTTCAATTAACAAAACATGATTTGCCCGGAGCTGCTGGAAAGAGCGGACAATAGAAAAACATTCGATGAGCGCACGCAAGTGTTGAAGCCTTGCTACACCAACCTTTTCTCTGATCCTTGGTCATGAAAGACCGACCCCACAATTTAAGAAAATGTAAGGAGCCTACTGTCACAGCAATTTTCTTTGCTAAGCACAGTTCTGCACCAAGCAGCATTCAAGGAGCAAACACTCTTAGGGATCCACGCCGCTCAATACTTGTTTTGCCTCGATAAACAGGTCTCCCACGTGCAGGAAGCTCTTTCTTTTGGTGCTGGACACTTCCTAAGCCCCAGGTGAACGAGAATGCCCTACCATTTAGAACAAAAAACTTGACTCGGAGCACATGATTCTGGAATTGGCAGGCTTTGTCGATTTCTTGGTCAGTGGAAACAATCCACTGAATGGAAGCATTTGGCAGCTAGCTCATTCGGGAGCGTGAAGCTAAAGAGACAGCAGAAAAGGAAACAAATAAAAGAGTGTGAAGGAAGATAACGGCCACCCTAACTGCAGTAAACGAGACGGTGAAGAAGCAGTCAGTTCTGCATGAGGCGGCTCTCAAAGCAGTCTTCTTCACCCTTTGTCAATTCTTGCCTCGCCGTCGCTGCCATTGCCACACCGCTTGCACGTCATCATAGCAGCCAGAGCTTGAGCCTCAGGGCATCAACCCCATTCAGGTAGTATCGGAAGAGCCTCTTGTCACGCACGAAGCCCAGGTTCTCATACAACCTAAGTGCCGGCTTGTTGGTTATCTCTGTCTCGAGCACCACCTAGCAGATGAGAGAAGGTGGAAAAAAATAAAAATAATATCAGAGGCAGAACAGGGAGTGTTGGCTTGTAGAATGGCACTACAATTAGTGGCATCTAGCATCAGGGAATCAGACCTTTGAATGAACGAATAAAAAAAAGGAACAAACAAACAAATGTCCCTTTCCTGCCACCTGAAGACCGAGTCAAAGCAGACATCAATGGCCTCTACAGTCCCACAAGGACTTCTGCTCTTAGAACAGCTTAGTATGCAGGCTGCATGTTACATACAAGCTAGTGCAGAAAGGTCGCAATGTATACATTAGCACCAGTGCATCAAATCAAAGCAAAACATTTTTCGATTCCCAGTTCAGCAAAAACTGTTCAATTACAGTTCAACTCCAGAGCAAAAAAGATTTGAACTGTTCTGGACCAGCTTATGTTTGTTAGCATAATTTAGGAATTACAAGAAAACAGGGTGCAGAAACTCAGCGGTGTTTTTAAGCCCCACAGAAAGACAAATAAAGTACATGAGCTATGTTCTTCAGGCCACAACTAGTTACAAAAAAAATCACCCTGCGAATGCCCAACTCAGAAGCAATACTTCACATCTGTGACACCTAGTTCAGTTGACATACCAGTGTGATCAAAAGCAACCGCCCAGCTAGAAAAAGCATCTTCAGCAATCATTTATAGTTCTCCTACCATCTGAAAACTATTGGACAGTTGCCAATTTTAAATGTTCGGGAGTGTAATTACTGCAGCATGCCTGCCTCTCCGCATGACACACTGAAAACTGCGCCAACAGTGCTGCCACTTCTAAAATGACAGCAAGCTCTGCATATGCCTTGCATTTCATGTGAACTAGTAGTTCATGGCAGTCCAGCGCCAGTTTCATGGTCGTGCGGAACCGGCCCAGCACCTCCTATGCGAGCCTTGTACTACCTGTCCATAACTGGAGGGAATGATGTAAATGCATTCTGCGCGAAGCATGCCCCAGGTGAAATGAATGGCAACGTGCAGAAAATGCCATATTGCAAAGTGCAGCACTTCCAGAACTTGTTCCAGAACTACAATAAAGATGGCCAAATTCTTCGATATCCATGACATCATGATGACGTACCAGCACGAGAGCTCAGATGTAAAGAAGAAAAGGCTGGTCTTCAATTTTCCAGCAAAAATAAACCCTATCCTGCCAAATTATTGAAGATATAGCTCTGAAACAATACGTTATCACTCTTTGTAACATTACTTTAGTACGCTAAAACAGTGCGGTTATGTCTCAATGACAACTTTAAAGCAGTGGTTAAAAAAATGTGAACTTACTTCATCAGCATCGTCGCTTATCATGGCCCGTATCGCCTTTAGCACCAGTGTAGAACCTAGTAAATAAAGAAAAGAGTCAATATGAGTTGAAAAGCTAGCATAAACAGAGAGAGATACCGAGTTTAATGAGACGCTTGAGATATTAGTTAACCTGGCTAGCTACTCTAGGTGTCAGGGAGAAAATTAGATTATGTACACAGTGACCATGAAAACACCCAGTTGGCCCATACACCTACAAAAACAAATTTGCACACTGACACTACTCACGAAGTCTCATCGAGACCTGAAGGCCAAAGAAAGAACTCAAAAGTGCCTTCGTTGCATGCAACATACAGGTGTTACTACCCCATGGGCCTACAATGTCCCGCCACTAAGGCTTGAGTTTAGATGCAGGTGTAGCATTGCCTTCAGAGACCATCTGACAAGAAATGACTCCAGTCACTCAACACGCTGCAAGTCCTCGGGGATATTGCTTAGAGAACACACTAGCAAGTGCGTCCAATGAACTCATACACACACATCTTCAGGTCACCGTAAACAAACATAACAGACCTCTATTAAATGAGAGTTATTATAAAAAATAGAACCATAAGGTTCCTTTGTAATGCATGCCATCTGTAAACTTTCTTGTACCTAGTGCTGCAGCGTGGCTGCTTACCATGTCTGTGGCTACAAACCGGAAGGCTCATATTTGAACAATTGCATTCTCATATACTGTGAAAAGTAAGCAAGACCTTTCAAGCCTCTTAAGTGCAGTTTACAATTATGACTTACAGAGTGCACAAACAGCACTTAATCATTCTGCGCAACAAAAATTATTGAATGTGCAACTGGTCGTTCCTAAGAATTACTGCGAAGCTTGAAGGACTGTTGAACAAAGTAAACTCTACTGCGGCAATAAGCATGTTCCTAAACCATTAATAAAGCCAAAACTATGACACTGGAGTCTTTTGTTAATAAAGGGAAAGTGAGAAATCCACCCAAACAAAGAAAACGCATATGGGTTCCTCAAAAGAAAAGCCTCACAGTTGAAAAAAAAATCGTCCTGGTCCGGGACTCAAACCCGGAACCACCACCTTCCCGGGGCAACTGCTCTACCATCTGCACTAACCAGGCAGTTAGCAGATGGTAAGGCGAAATCGAATTTTTAAACAACTTGAACTAAAGGCAAGAGGTTGACGTAATAGTTCTATGGAAACCCACAAGGTGGAGAGAAGCAATTAATAAAGGAAAAGTTAGACATCCACCCAAACGTAGCTAATTGCTACAAAGGAAACCGATGCGGGTTCCTCGGAAGAAAAGCTTCACAGTTGATCGTCTCACTTTCCATTTAATTACTTCTCTCCACCTTGCGGGTTTCCGCAGAACTATTATGTCAAACTCTTGCCTTTGCTTCGAGTTGCTGATAAATTTGACTTCGCCCTGCCATCTGCTGGCCGCCTGGTTAGCTCAGATGGTCGAGCAGCTGCCCCGGAAAGGCGGTGGTCCCAGGTTCGAGACCCAGACCAGCATGAATTTTTCTTCAACTGCGAGGCATTTCTTTCGGGGAGCCCTTACGGGTTTCCTTGTAGCAATTAGATACGTTTGGCTGGATGTCTCACCTTCCCTTTATTAATTACTTCTCTCCACCTTGTGGGTTTCCACAGAACTATTACGTTGGAGTCTTTTGTGTAATACAGCATTAGTGTCCCATTACATGACCATCAGGGCACTCAAAAGACACGTCGGATGTGTCATTAATACATCTGGTAACACCTACAATGGGCACTATTTCAAAAGAACACCAGAAAGAAATGCCAAGTTAAGTTGGATTTAGACTACAGTTCTGGGACAAGAAAAGTGAATGTTATAATTAAATGATAAGCCAAAAGAAACACATATAGAAATGCTTTGCAGAAGGGTTGAAATCTGGGCCAGTTGGTACATACTTGAACGAAAAAACCAGTCAAAAACACAAAGGACAAGAGGAGAGGTCCTTTGTGTTTTTGTGGACATTGTGGACAAGAGGAGAGGAGAGAGGAGAGGAAATCTGAAAACTTATTCCAGTACAAAAACAAACAAGACGTACAAAAATATGGTGAAGTCTGCTACAGTGCACTAAGATAATCAGCATCATCCTGAGGGCACAGAATTTAAGGAGGGATTGCAGTAATATTTTTTTTTTGCGTAAAAGAAAGAATATGAACACAAGATTAAAAGAATACCCTACCAGCCCGAACTAACTTATAGGCACTTATTAATGGCCTCATTACAATGGTTTGCAGTCACTAGCCATTTCTTTCTTAATTGCAGAGTCATATTATATGAGAAGTTAAATCTACATTAAAAATATAGCATTTTCCGTAGCATAACCACTGAAAATTAATAGCTACCATGTTCCAGAGTTCCAAGTTGAACTTAGCTATGGTGGGTTGAAAAGAAAAAAAAATGACGAGACGATTACATTATGAGAACAAGTATGCAGAATTTGTTGAAGTTTAGACTCAAGCATGACGAACAAGCACTCACCTATCTTCCTTTTGCGGTACTTGGAGTCTACAGCCAGCATTGCAATGTAGCCTCTCTTGACCAACTTCTTGTGAACATCCAACTTGCAAACAATGGCACCGACACACGTCTCACCATCCATTGCCTGCAAAGCGAGGGCACAGAGTCATGCTACACACAGGTTGTAATTGGAGCTCTCCAAATGGAATGACTACATCTCACAATGTGTACTGCGACAAGATGGGGCACATAGCGCAGTTAAGTAAAGCACTGCCCAACCAACAGCAGGGCGTAGTGAACAGCAGCTTCGTCAGATCACAGACACCCCCCCACAAGTCAAGTAACTGAAACCAACTTCCACTGGGAGGACAGCCATAGAATTTCCTAGCAAAATTACTAAAGGGAACCCTAATGCAGCAGTCATTCAGCAACCACAATGACGACACATAATCCAATCTGTCTAATCATCATGCTTGTGGCTTCAGACATTCTTGCAGCATTGTTTTTTTCATGCTTGATATAAATAAAAAAAAAGTTCTGTTTCATTAGCACCTCCATGAACATACATAATTACTGCAAATTGTTGTATTTGTAACACGATCCATTGTTGAAAATGAGCAATATGCAGAATTGAAACATCATCTGAAGCTAGAATGACAAAGCCTATAGGCAAATCAAAGTGCTGCCCATGAATTTCATGCTAGCTGAAGCACCATACTTGTAGCTGCTGTGGACACTACCCTCTAGGCAAAGTTTGCACAATTTGGGCCTTATCTTGTCCCCAAATAATAATTGTTATCTTGAATTGCTTTCCATTTACTAACACAGTGTACCCAGTACTTCCAGGTCACAAATGGCATGCATGTTAACAGCATGACAGAAAAATTTTGACAGGAAAGCAGCGAATGCAGAGTTTTCAAGAAAGAAAATGCAAGCAAGACAGATGATTGCTGTTGTGGGACAAAGGTATGCATCAAAGAGAACTTTTTTTTTTTTAGTGTAGTCCCAGAGTTTTCTCCAGTATTTTTTGAAAGAAGCTCTGTAGATGTAGTGAGCAAGAACAAATGATCAGGGATTCTCATCCTGCATAGGGAACATTCATGCTGCTTCTGAGAGCAGGGCAGCAAGGCAAAGAGTGTGATCCGAAATGCCACTTGAAAAAAAAAAAAAACATTGCTCACACTAGCAAGCACCAAGATTAGCTGTTCTTGTTACACAAGCACCTTGCTTTTCGAATGCTCGCTTGTGATCTCGTGATTCGCAGACACCACAAATTTTCAGCGGTCGTCTGTGCGGCGAGGCGGCAGTGCAAACTGAACTTAGTAACATGGGAGGCGAAGTGAACATTTGGAAAGTGAGATGCCTGCGCGATCTTACCCCTGCTGTCATGTGCGAGGGGTGCCTTCCCTCTGACAAGTTTGTGCAAGCAGTACACATTTTCATCTACGTGTATGAATGATATCTTGGAAATTTTCAAAAATCAACATGACTGTGAGGGCTGCAGGGAGTCATCACATCCCAATGTGATATGTTGCTTCTTAACGGTTGGTTGGGCCCACACACTTTCATAATAAACTGAACTGTCTTATGCAACAGAAGATTTTTGCGTGTGGTTGATAGCATCAACATTCAAGAGGAACATGGCCTTGTTAGACTGATAAGAGAGAGAGAAATGATGCGTATAAAGGCAGGGAGGTTAACCAGAGGTAGTTTCGGTTAGCTACCCTACACGAGAGGGAGGATTAAGGGGGATAAAAAGAGAAAGAGAATGGAAGGGGGAGCTAGAGAGAGAGAAGAGATGAGCACAAACAAACCGCATACACTATGGAGCGGGAGGGGGCGGCATTCTTAAAGTCTATCGTGAAGGCCCGTAGACTGCAGGAACCTTAGCAATGCTAGTAAGGCCTTCAGCATGGATGTTCTTTGGGAGCACTGACCTAAAGCTTTTAGTTGTGATAGTGTACGATTGTCCAATTGGTCCAGCAGTCTGCACATCACTTCTCTCCGAGCACTATATCGAGGGCAGAAACAGGTAATGTGTGCAAGCGTCTCATCGCTGTTGCATGTGTAGCATGTGGGGCTGTTGGTCATTCCAATAAGGAAAGAATATGAGTTTGCGAATGCAACGCCTAGCCACAGGCGGTACAGCATGGTCTGTTAATGTCGTGTTAACCCAGGTGGTAGATGCATCTGTATATTGTTAGATATGGAGCTGGTTCCTGCGATTACTTCGAGTTCCCCAGACCACATCGGATTACAGCACAGCTAATTGAGGAATGCAAAAGCAGGAAAGCGCATTCCAGAGAAGCGGCCGAGGCAACAAGTTTACGTGCCAACAAGTTCCTGCGCCGCCGGGATTAGCAGGTGGGCATCCGACAATGAAGCAGGTGCACGAGCGCCCCCCCGCTCCTTCTCCAGCCTACAAGTGGATTGCCAGTCTGCGTGGCAAGACCGCAGAGAGCCCCGACAGGTGTGCCACGCGACACGGGCGCCTACCATTGGCTGCAAGTGGCGTCATCGGAGTGAACTCTCCCATTGGTCAAACATGACGTGACTTGCAGTGCTCGAAGGGCTTATAAGAAGCCTTCCAGAGAGACCTGAGGATTCTGGGACATGCCCTGATTCCCTGATTCACCTCTCTCGAACCTCTTGCCGCGGGCCGCAGCGTCCGAGTTGCTGCCGGCCCGTAATGTCTGTACGCCTGTTACTTGACGCTCACCTCCCTGTACATAATGTAGAATAAAATCTCCCAAGTTTTTGGTATTCCATCCCGAAGTCCGTACGCCAACCCCTACATCTGGTTGGCAGCGGTAGGATCGCCTCCGAATGCATCAGCTGGTGGCAGCGCTACGAATCAACCTTCGTCGAGAGAGATCGTAAGGAACCGGGAAGAGCGAAGAAGAGAGAGCCTTCGTCGAAAGAGGTCCGAAGAGACTGGGAGTATCGAAGAAGGAGCGAGCCTTCGACCCAGGGAGTCCGGAAGGAACCGGGAACAGCGGACAAATGAACCGGATGGCAGGGTGCTGCAACCGTAAGTGAGCGCGTGGTTTTTTTCCTTATGATTCGCCAGACTCAAAGGTTGTGTGTTCAATTTTGATAGTTCTGGGAATCGGGAGTTTGTTGCATTGTGTGTTTGCACAAATTAATTAAGGAAAACAGTTTTAACCACCTGTCGGGGCAGCTGCCATGGATCTTAGAAGGTTCACGAGGTTAGACTTGTTGTTGGTGTGCGACGATTTGGGAGTTGAGGCGGACGAACGGATGGAAACGCCAGCTATCATAAAGGCGATTCAAGATAGTGGCAATGATGATGAAAGCATTAAGCTTGCTTGGGAGGTGATACAGGAGCCACGGGAGCGTGTGCGTCGTGTGCGTTTGCGAGAGCGTCGTGAGCTTAGGAGTGAGCGTCAGCGTGAAGAACGCGAGAATGAACGGAAGCAGGAGCTTCAAGAACTTACTCTTAGGTGTGAGCGTCACGGACGTGAGAATGAACGCGAACGTGAGCGAGAGGAAAAGTATGCGAGAGAGAAGGCAGCACTGATCAAAGAGATAGAGTATTGTGATCAGTTATTGGCACAGAGACAACGACTGTCTGAGAATTCTGTAGGAAGTACAGAGCAAGTGTCTAGCAGATTTTCGCCAGAAGCCGACGAAAAGAGTAGTGCCTGTGAGATTGGCTGCCGATTCATAAGTGAAGGGAAAACGCTAGCTGCTAACGATGCCTTAGTGGCAACAGAGGCCGTTAAAGGCCGTAGTGAGAGCGACGAGGTGCTGTGCCAACCGATGACTGTGGAGACAGCTAGGCCAGCTGCGAACAAATTGGCACAGTTACCGAGCGTGTGCGTCGCTGGTAATGTTAGCGAGGTTGCTAGCGAAGAGAAGGGCACTTCTGACCCGACAGACGCGAGCACCCATGTAGAGCCAGATGTGCGTGCAGAAATGGAGTGCGAGCTGGACGATGCAGTTGAGAATAGTTCTCGGGGTGGCGAGCTCCGTAGCTCACGAGAAAACAACTGCATTGTTCAGGGATCGGTGCGGCTCTCCGCCAGTCTAGATGGCCTAGATAGGGATGATTCAGTTGTTAATCATTCGGACTGTGCGCGTGAGACAGCGAGCGATACCGACGGGCTGTGTGCCGATGCACAGCGTGAGCTGGGCAATGTAGTAGAGGGCAGTTCGCAAGAGTGCGAGTTGTCTTACTCGAGTAAAGCCTGCTGCATTGTGCCAGAGTTGGTTGAGCTGTCCGCCAGTCGAGGCAAAGTGAGAGTAGATTTAAATGTAAATCACTCAGACTGTGCGGGTAAGAGGCCGATCCGGGCCGACGAAATGTGTACCGGCCAGCACGAGGCACGAGGCGACATGAAAACGAGTGCAAAGAGAAAGCGCCGTAAAAAGAAGCGCGGTAGAGACCGAAAGTCGGTAATTAATGTAGCGCCGCCAAAGATGGCGAGAAACCCAAATGGGCAGGGCGCGAGGAAAAAGATGCGGTCGTCTCGGACGATGTTGACGCATCGAAAACGTTCGAGCCACAGGTCAAAGGGGGACCGCGAAGAATGTTCTGCACGGACGCGGACAAAGGGCACGGGGCAGTTAATCTCCTCGTCGTTCCGTAGTTCTTTTCATAGCTCAGCGTGCAGTTCGAAGAAACGCAAGGTGGCAGGACGAGACCAGGTGGGGAGTAGCGACGCGGTCAATCGAGTTTGTGTTGAAAGCGGGGCGCGAGGACGCAAATTGGCAGGAGACCGTAACGTCTTGGGGGAGCTGATAGTTAGTCAGCCCTTTTGTTGTTCCCCGGCAGCCAGAGTAGCTTTCAGACCACGCCCACCGCGGGGACGGCTCAGAGTAAGAGTCAGTTGAAAATGCTTGGAACGGGATGCCAGGAGAGCTCCCGTAGAAGTAAAGCATGTTGTTTTGTTTTTTTATTTTTGAGCATCGGAAAGTTTTCGCGATTTGAGACTAGGATTTCTTTCAATATGTAAAGGTATGAGCTTTGTTTGTGTTTTCGTTTGAGAAAGCTCCGAGATTTGAAAGATGCGTTTTATGTAAACATGTAGTCTCGCGAGATGCTCATTAATAAGTAGATAGGCTTTTTTTTTCTGTGTGTGAGTAACCTGAGGGTCAAGGTTACTGTTGAGAGGCCTATCGTAACGCGCGTGTGTGTTATTTAACCTTCTTTCTTTTTAAGTGTTTTTGAATTTTCTAAGGTTAAGCGCGTAGGTTTTTAGTAAGTGCATGATTTGCACGGAGAAGCGTTCTTAGTTCCATTAGCGCGTGTCCTGTGTGGACGGAAGGAAGCAGACTTTATGACTGGGTTGCTAGTGTGTGTTGAGGGCAGCCGTATTCTGACTTCTTTAGTGAACGTGCGTGGAACGAGTTATTAGAAGACGCATCATTTTAAGAGTTCTGCGGAGTGTGTAAGTCCCGCAAGTTTAATTGGTCGTTTACGTCACGTGTCCTGTAGGACCTTCAGGGAAAAAACGTGAGTAAGCGTAAGTGAAAAGTTTGCCTACAATGCAAGTACGCGTTTTGTTTAGTGACCACAAGGCTAGTGCGCTTGTGATTACGTACTTGTGAGGATGACCAGATTGTTCAGTGGCACCAATACGTGTGATAAGTACGCCACTGCGATAGATTGGAAACATGCTGTTCGGGTGGTTAGGCCACTTAAGTTATGTTCGGCTGTTTCATTTGTTGTTTGCATCGTCAACGACCCTTTTGTTTTGCAACAACAATAGTACTCTGGTCTTGTCGGCAATCGAGGAGAAATGGATAGCTGTTTGGAAGGGTGGTTACAACTGTTTTGTCAAAATTGGGGAACTAAAATATCAGGGTTCATTTTGACTCAGTAATAGCCTGGCGAGTCAGGGGCGAAGAGCCTGCGCTTACACGTGGGGCAGCGCTGTGTTGTTTTGTTTGTTTGACGTCTGTTCTCCAGGGCCAAGGATACCGAAGTTCGTCAAACGAGGCTCGACCCCAGTACCCTGCAGCTTCTATCAGCGTTCCTCATGGCCAGCGAATTGAGTTCACCGGCCATTCAGAACTACCGGGGCGAGGACGAGCTGTTAGATATGGAGCTGGTTCCTGCGATTACTTCGAGTTCCCCAGACCACATCGGATTACAGCACAGCTAATTGAGGAATGCAAAAGCAGGAAAGCGCATTCCAGAGAAGCGGCCGAGGCAACAAGTTTACGTGCCAACAAGTTCCTGCGCCGCCGGGATTAGCAGGTGGGCATCCGACAATGAAGCAGGTGCACGAGCGCCCCCCCGCTCCTTCTCCAGCCTACAAGTGGATTGCCAGTCTGCGTGGCAAGACCGCAGAGAGCCCCGACAGGTGTGCCACGCGACACGGGCGCCTACCATTGGCTGCAAGTGGCGTCATCGGAGTGGACTCTCCCATTGGTCAAACATGACGTGACTTGCAGTGCTCGAAGGGCTTATAAGAAGCCTTCCAGAGAGACCTGAGGATTCTGGGACATGCCCTGATTCCCTGATTCACCTCTCTCGAACCTCTTGCCGCGGGCCGCAGCGTCCGAGTTGCTGCCGGCCCGTAATGTCTGTACGCCTGTTACTTGACGCTCACCTCCCTGTACATAATGTAGAATAAGATCTCCCAAGTTTTTGGTATTCCATCCCGAAGTCCGTACTCCAACCCCTACAATATCTAGAGACAATGAACGCCAATGACACACGGTGTCGTTACATTATTCGCATCTCAAATAGGCTAGTCTGACCACCAGAGGATGCTTGGTAGGACTCAAAAACAAACAGCAGATGGAAATGCAGCTTTGCAATTCACAGAACAGCTTCCGATGGCCAGCAAGAAAATTAGGAGAAAAAAATTGCTCTCCACAATTCTGTGAAAATTTTCTCCTTATGGCACAGACATCACTACCAAAGGTTTCTAGGAACTGCAGGAATCGATCCAAAAGCTTCAGAAATATGCCACACTACAGCGATAGAGTGTGCTATGTTGCTCTGCCACTAGCTGATGTCTCTAGTACCACTACTGAGTGCATCTGGTTGTTTTTGTTGTGGAGGGCAAAGGTAACTGGGAAGGTTGCCAATGGAGTCTCATCAAATACTACAAGCATTTGGGGAAAATGCTACAGGCCAGAGTTGAAGTTGTGACTTGACCATCAAAAAACATTCTGAAGTCCTTGACTTGTCTGTGGGACCTTCCATCAAATTTTGGTGGAAGGTCTGATGTAAGAGGCTATGTATGAGGTAATATACATCGCCTCAGGGACAAGCCACAGATGGTACTTCACATTATCTGTTGACAAGAAACTGGTGCCGTTTGAAGACTGAGCCTTGTCTGGAAGTGTCAAACCCTCACTCGGACACGCAAACAGGTTCTGTCATGCATGAAAGTCACAGCTGTGGAGGCAAATTCGGTTTATGTATAATTGTCTCCAGGCGATTTGCTACCAAACTGACACCGAGTGGATCGCTGACTGGAAGTTCAAAGTCTTCAAGAAGGTGGCTGCCCAGGCTACCAAGCTCTGGTGACGCTCTTTACTGTGCTTGTTGTGTTTTACTTCGGTTCGTGTCTTAACACACCATAATGAAGGCTCCAGAGATAGAGACCAACACAGGGCACGGTGAAAGACCCTGCATAAAATGACGTTGATGAGTGTTTCTAAGCTTTGAAACCTCAATGAGACAAGTTCACTGGCGCAGAAGAGTACCTTGACTGAGATTAACTAAAAAAATTTATGTGCTGTGAGTACAGTTTCAATAGCAAGATTCTGGGCAGTTGTGGACCTGTACTTATAAGCAGGAGCCTGCAGTGTAAGAAGTAACCTACATTCAAACCAAACATTTAGGCATAACACATACTTAAAGGACCACTGAACAAGCTGTTCAGCCTTATTTATAGCAACTTGCAAACAAGCAACATGTTAAAATTGGTAACCGGAAAACACTTTTTCTTGAACGATAAAAGCAACCTTTCCTAAACTGCTCATTTTCTTGAAGACAGAAACACTTTGAACAGACGTCAGCAGGGCAACGAAAACAAACATTATGAAGCAAGTCCAGTTATTTTAGGAAAACCTTGCAGCCTTCTGAAGAAACAAAGCATACTAGGTGCTGAAACGACAGCTAAAAAGGAGCAGGCATGCAAGCACTACGTCACTTTACAATTAACAAGCGACAAGCACATGATGAGGCAGTGACGTCACGCACTGCCTACATAGTGACAGCAGCTGGGCATGCCTCTGCGTGCTCCCAGAAATAGCTTGGTGCTGACCCAACTTTCTGCGCGTCTATTTTCAAAGTCGGGCATCTGTTTGGGGGCCTGCGTCTCGACCCACATGCCCACATCGCATCGCTGCCTCCAATGCCAAAGCCACCGTGGAACGGTGCCAGCGACCGACCATGATCTCTGTTTTATGCGATGGACTCGAGAGTTATGCTTAGTGCTGTTTGCTTGACATTTGCCCCACAGAGCAACCGGGATGAACTGCACCAGTTGCCAAGAGATGGTTAACCTACTGTTTTGTCTTGTCCAGCAGGTCATTTTCAAAGAACATAAATAAATAATGTAACAAGTAACATTAGGAACAATGATGAAAATTAAGGATTGGAGCCAGTCACCATGCAGGGTATGCACTCCCTCGAGCAACTTGAAAGAGAATATGTAAACTGCTTTCAAGAGACCATTATGGCTCAACAGAAATGCTTGCATAAAACTGCCCAATAAGACAATCTTTAACAGTAAAGCTACTTGTTTAATTCTACATACTGATGCCCCATCGCAGTCTCAGGGACCCCCATCTATATATAGTTTGTAATCCACTCACTGTCTATTGAAAGAATAACAACTGAAATGAAGAGAATAATGATAATAAACAGAAACTGAAACTTACTACATATAAAAATATTATATTTAGACCCACACATCAGAAATAATTGTTTAAAAGTGAATTTGGTGTTGTCTGTCACACTGCTCACAAGTGCACACTTTAGTAATTACAAAATTCTTTGATAACTACTTTCCTAGTCATGAAACTTTTATGTCAACCAAGCACCAGCCGCAACGTGGTGCAGCATCATTCAGAGGGCTCTAGCAATCAGTTGGAGGCAACTAACCTGTGCATGCATTCATACAAGCTGTGTAAGGCTTCCTACTACAACAGAAGTCAGCCAGCACAAGAAGCGCTGCATTCAATTAAATATCACAGATGGCACAATTATTTAAATCCAAAATCATGTGAAATGCAATAAATGCAAGAAGTTTTGCATCATCCTACAAAGAGTTATTTATGGCAGTGAAAAATTCCCACAATGCAATGCCGATGCAATGTCTACTGCAAATTGTAAATGCAATCAATTCACTTCTACATTCTGTTTCAGCAGTTCCTCACAGCAGAGCCAAAGCTACGTGGCCTACAAGTGCAGATTCTTGCACAGCTAAACACATTGCCAAAGTTCGGAACCGGTAGCTTGACTAAATGGCCTTGACAAGTGGCTTCATTGGCAGGTGTCTACTTGGAGGCTTCCCTGCGCGCTGCAGTTGGCTTTTTGCATGATTCTGCTTTGCATTCCGATAGGATATTTATTGAGGCTCTATGACAATGAAAACAAAGTTCTTCACTTGTTCAAGTGAAACTGTACAAAGAATATAGGAAATCAATGCAATAAGTAAAAACAATTAATTGCTTTGACACTAGCTAAATTGACATGCGCGGTTGGCACAGCCACAACACCATAGACGGCTCCCTTTAAGTCAGTGCTTCTGCAGACTTGCCTGTGCGGTATCACTCCAAGCTGCTCTTTCACGCAAGAGGAACAAAGCGGCTGGCATTGAACGTGCTTGTAACAGTGCAGAAGGAGTGCGGTGAAGGTGCAAGCACAAACTCTAATTAAGAGAACGGCTGCACTTACGAATCGGCGAGCACACGCTGTACAGCTGTATTACACGAGGAATCGAGAGATGGCACCACCATCTCCGGCGATGTTACACGCTAGCCAAGCGTTTCTTCTGTGCCTTCCGCTTACTCTGTCTCCTCTGTACCTCGAAGCATTAAAGGGCTCTGGTATCTCGAAGATGCATGCCTTATCAGTAGCAGGAGTGAATTTTCTACCACTGCTGTTACAATAGCTGGTTTTGTAGGTGCTGCTTCTGCTTGCAGAGCAGTGGTTTATGCTAACAAACAACAAGGCGCGGAAGGTCACATTAAGATGCCTTTGCCCTTCTAATTGGTCGAGGGCACCACAGCTTCCATAGTGTAGAGAGGAACTAATGAAACATTATAGTAGTCCCAGATGCCAAATAGCCTGTCATCACCACCAGCACTCATATTGGTTTTCAATTTGCAGCACTGTTCTACTAAGACATGGATTTGAACAGAGCGACACCTTATGCAATTTCGCTGATACACCAGTGTTCTTGAGGTGGGCTAACTGTTATGCAGGCAAGACAGCTTCACAATGTTAACACCTTAAAACTTGAAACAAAGCTCCTACGCTCACCTGTGCATTTGCAGTGCAAAGCGTTTAATGGTGGAAAGCAGAAGGGTACAAAATTACCGGCTATTGTATTTCTTGCATCTCCAGACGACTAATCATAGAAAGATGGTTGTTTTTCCTACTAAATGTAGCCATCAAAATCTTACAAGTTCAACATTTATAATGACAGTATGGGTGCACAGCATAGTAAATATTTGGTCAGTTCTAAGCTCATGCAGTGACAGTTCAGAAGTGCTGCCACAGCATGACAGAAGGGGCCTCGAAAACTAATGCAAAGGTGCCGGTGTGCTGCAGGTTTTCTGCTTCTGCGTTTGCATCTTGCTTCTTTTGTTGTCAGGCGTGTGCTGCGATTGTATTGCAAATGCTAATTTTTGTCAGATTCGTGGCTGCCATGCCACAAGGAAAATGATGGACAGTAGCTTTTTGCCAGCACCCTAAAAGCAAAAATGAGCATATAGTACCAATCTAGCTGCAACGCTGGTGCACAAGTTGCCGTGATACAGAAAAAAAATTGAACACATAGTTCAAGCACCTTTTACAACTGTATCAGGTCACAAGGGCCATGTACGGACACTGGCTTCTTTCGCGGACACGGGTGCTATTGTTAGCAATGCTGCTATAACACCATTCAGCAGCATGGTCAAATTTCTTGTCTGCTGCTTTGTCGCTGCATGACATCTGCAGTGACAATCCCAGTGTTGCAGAAAGTTTAAGAACTGGGCCAAACTTCATCTGCACTTTCTTAAAATAAGTGACGCCGTGCAGAGCGGGCATCATTTCAACTAACGTCGAAGTGCAGCACTGCCTGAACTGGTTCACAAACTCAAGGCGAATCAAAGGGACCTATTATGAGCTAACTTGGGCTTATTAGATTTGACAATGGCAAGTTCAAGGTAATGCTATCAAACAGCTTAATGTTTCAGTGGTATGAAAAAATGTAATCAAAAGCCTACAACGCATGTTTCACATATTGTTTCCTCACGTCTTTTTAAACACTAAGAGATACCACAAGGTCACATATTTGCTCAATCATCAACTGTGTAAAAAAAATTTTAATTGTGGTGGTGTAACGACCTGAAACTGGACAGTTGATTACAGGGGTCTCTATAGTGGAGGGCTCCAGATTAATTTTGACCATTCAGAGTTCCTTAGTTAATGTGCACATAAATATAAGTGCACGAACATTTTTGCATTTCGTCCACACTGAAATGCAGCCACTGCGAACAAGAATCGAATATGCAATCTTGTGTTCAGCCGCAGATTCCCGTCGCCACGGACCCACCATAGTGTGCTATTGTTAATTGCTGTCAGTTGCCACTCGCCAATAGCCATTTCAGAGAATGTTTAGAATGTGCTCTTGTTCTTGCATTGAAGACTTGCCCAACAGCAAAAGTAGTGCTGTTACATCTTTGTTAAAAGTTCTAAAGCTTAGTACAACTGTCAGTGGGCCTCGTGCACTAATCCTGTAGAATTTATTTGCTCAAGAGCTACAGAAATTGTGCGGGGCAGTGGTTCTCACTATTCAGAGTGTCAGGCATGCTACAGGAGCAGTTCAACAATTGTCACTTGCAATTGCTTCAAAACTACTGAAGAACATCCTACATTTAACATGGCTACTGTCTGTTTTTACTGTCTATTTAGCTGTCCATGGTGAGTATTAGAACAAGGGGATCTCAGTACAAGGGGATTTCTTGCATTGCGTGCTATCAAAATACAGCAGCTGTGGTCATGAACCAAACCCATCACTTTGTGCTACCGCTGCCACCACCAAGCCATGATGGCAGGTTTAGTGCAAACAATATTTCTTTCACAGGGGCCCTCCTAGCTATTCTTAGAGTGCACATACCTGTAAGACACAGCTTATCTTATAATGTAAAACCTCAATTTGAAACCCCTTGCAGCAAGAGCAAACTCCAAAATGCAGTAATATTGGTGCTTGTGTCTGCCTCACACTGCCACTTCAAGGATGAAGATGCTGCACAATGTCTCATGCCACAGGCATGAAGCCTACAGCAGATGAGCCATTAAAGAAGCAGATGATTTTAATCTTTTAAATTTTCTTTCTTAGCCGTCGTCGTTCACTACTTTGGCCCGATCCCGGCAATGCCCATGCATCTCCCACTTCAAAGGTATGTGGTTGCAGGCATCATGATCATTACCTGACATACGTACAGTAAATATGTGTGCACTCATAAGAAAAACTTGTACCCCTCAGGCTTGCCTTGTTCTCAACTGATAATTGTTGCTTATACAGTGTGCACTTCTGTTTCTGCAACACAGCACTCCTGGTACTTTTAAATGCTGAATGGCGCGCATGTTTTGTTGCAATACTGAATTTCTGATGGGAAATTATTGGCATTAACATTTTCTCAGTGTGGTCAATTGCAATCGTATGGGACTTGTTTCCATCTTGTGACGGCAGTAGAAAATTTGTAGCTACAATCAATTAGCAGAGAAGCTTGTCACAACTATTTCTAGCATATGTTAATGGGCAAAAATTTTTATTGCTAAGACCATAACCACACATTAACTGATGACATGCATTGAGTGATTCATGCAGCACCATCTCCCGAATCGTTGTCGTCAGCCTTTATTTATGTCCAGTGCAGGACAAAGGCCTCTCCTTGCAACTTCCAATTACCCCTGTCCTGCACCAACTGATTCCAACTTGCTCGTGCAAATTTGCTAATTTCATCATGCCACCTAGTTTACTGCCATCCTCAGCTGCGATTCCCTTCTCTTCGCACCTATTCTGTAACTCTAATGATCCACTGGTTATCTATCCTACGCATTACATGGATTGCCCAGCTCCATTTCTCTCAATGTGAATTAGAATATCAGCTATCCCCATTTGCTCTCTGATTCACACTGCTCTCTTAATGTTATGCCTATCATTTTTCGTTCCATTGCTCTTTACGCAGTCCTTAACTTGTTCTCGAGCTTTTTTGTCAACCTCCAACTTTCTGCCAGATATGTTAGCACCAGTAAAATGCAGTGATTGTACACCTTTCTTTTCAATGATAGTAGTAAGCTCCCAGTCAGGATCTTGCAATGCCTGCCATATGCACTCCAACCCATTTTTATTCTTCTGTAAATATGAACCAGCAAAGGCACTGTAGTGCCTCTTATGGTCTCCATGTGTGGCTTTGCACATTAATATGCATCCAGCAATAAGTCATCAGGCTAGTTGTAGCTCAAGTAAACTTGTCTTTATGTAAGACTTAAGTGTGCATCATTCTATGCAAGTACAAGCAAAGTAACACTAAGCTAAATTTGCAGTGATATAAGGTTGTGCTATTTGAAGAAAGAACAGAGAATGAAGATGGCTGCAGATCAAATGGTGTCTGGCCTTAACCTCTCTTAAGAGCAGGAAAGAGAAACCTTGCCCTTCAGGAATAACACTAGCAACAAGACACTGATACGCAAACAGGCCCGCGTCAAAGTTATGTCATCCACTACGTGATATCTGCAGCAACGCTCTGGGTCGGAAGCCTTCTATGGCTGACCTTAACCCGCGCGCAAAGCACCGTAACAGTGTTCAGCGTTGATCAGCAGAAAGCTGTTGGCCTTCCGGCAGATAGTACGGGGCTCGACGCTGACGGCCTTGATATTTTATACTTTTTTTCTCTTTCTCTCGCAGGTCACGTGGCCTTCTTTCGAAAGTACCGCCAGCTATCGGCCCTTGGACGCTCCATAAGCGAAGGTTGCAGGGCAAACAAACCACAGAGCGTCGCTCCCCGAAAAACTTTGGAAGTAGTCCAGCGTGCGCATAAACGCACACATGCACCACCGAGGTTCGGCGCAGCTACAAAAAACCGCCGCGCCGTTCCGTGTCGTCTGCGCTTTTGACCCTGAGCTGCCGTCGCCCTCGGCCGCACAGCACGACTTTTTAACTCGCGCTCTCAAGCCAGACCACACGAACGCTTCCGCTACACTTGGGACACATCCGCAACGTGCCGGACTTCGCTGGCTGGGAGCTCGCGTCACAGCAACACTGGAAGAAATAAAAGGTGTGCGCCAAGCACCGACCACTCGAGCACATGTATACAAGGCGAGCATGAAGGCGAGAAAGCAGCGTGGCGACGCGGTGCATCCTTACCAGAAAGCACAATCGTGGCCAATTGTGTATGAAGTACCGGTACGTGTATATGGAGTAAGGTTCGGAGAGGTCCTTCTGAAACAGGCGCATAATGTCCGGCATCTGCCGCTCGGACTCGTACGCGACGTACGAGATGCCCTCGCCGCCACCGTCGGCACACGGGCTCGGTGGTGCGCGCACACCGTCGCTGCCGCCTGCCAAACGAAAATCACTGGACGGGCTAGGAGGTCGTTGAAGGGCTGATTGCGGCGGGCTCTCGCCGTCGTCGCTGTGCCAGTGCACGACACCGTTGAGCTTGTCCGACGGCCCGACACCCACGACGGAGCACCCGTTGGGAGCCGCATCGCAGCGGCTCAGGCTGAGTGTCTTCTTGAGATGCGCCGCGAGCAGTTCGTCAGAAACTTTCCAGAAATCGTGGTCCGCATCTTCGCCAGCGGCCAGGCCGTCAGCGAGTCGGTCAGCTGCCTCGGAACCCCGGTGGTGGCATCCTGCCGTGTGGTCGCTGTAACCTTCTAAGCCTACTGGCGAATGGTCCGCACGGTCGGGATCTTCCATCGTTCATGGACACGAGCTCGGGAGCTCCGGCTCATACTTCGACGCTCTGCTCCACCCGACGGCCGCACACTCCATCCAACGATCGACGCGCACTCCTACTACATCGCACGACGTGTCGTTAGCATCAGTGAGGAAAATATAATCGAAGAAATGCCTCCACTTATTAATCGAACAGCGCGAGCACCGCTGGTCTGCTCATTTCAGCACGATTGTAGAGGGGCCCGTGACGCATGCTCATTACGGCGATGTGTTAATGTAACGCTCCGCGCGAGGCGCACGAGCTGTGACGAAATCACATGGTAATGGAAGCTTAAGAAAGTAAATAAAACAAACAATGCCCGACGCTCCGGCCTCCTCAATGTAGCTGCGCCTACGACAATCTTTGAAGTTCACCAGTCGAGAAGCTGCGAGGTCACAAAACCAACCGCAACCACCCACGTTCACTTTTGTCGCGGACGTTTTCTTTTATTGTTGGCGTTAACGGGTTGCAGACGATTTCCGGTTCCTGCAGCCGCCAGAGGGCGAACGCTGGCGAAGGTTTTCGAAACCAGCAAAATCAGCCAGCTTGTCTAGGTACACGCTAGCCGTGACCGACGAGTAGCGCGCCGTTCATTTTTCGATCTTCGGAGCCAAAGGATCACAACCCTTGACCCTCTCAGATGGTCGTATTCGCCGTGTTATTCACAACTGACATTGCCCGACGCACGCCTGTATCGGTGCCTTGACTTCAGCGACGTATACGTATCAAGGCAAGTGAACGTGACCGCTAAAATTCACGTGCATGGCTCTACAAATGAACGTTGTGCGATGATTGAAGTGCTTCGCTTTCATAAGTGGGCTTACAGCCGCAAATTGTTTAAATGATGTCTGCCAAACAACCATTATTGCGGGCTGTTACTTCGTCAGAACAATTATATGTTCTTGCCTTGCAGCGCACGGGAGATCGCAATGTCTTTTCCCAACAAGGAGCAGCGTCAGAAGTGTTGGGATTCTAGGGATCGCTACTGGGAATGCCTCGACAAGAACGCCGACAATGCGAATCGCTGCACAGAAATGAAATCCCAGTACGAGACCCATTGCCCAAGCCAGTGGGTAAGCATGTTACTATTGTGCGGTCGTTCTTTGCAAGGAGATTATTATTATTATTATTATTACATGGCGCTTGGGGCCTGAAATATGTGCATCCTTGCATGCGACTCTGAACACCGACACACTAATTAGCTAATTGTCAAGGGTTGTAAGCACATGCATCCTTCAGACAATGCATTGCGGCATAAAACGCACTGGGATGAAATATATTCGGTGTAAAAGCAGCGCTTGAAGCATCGTGATGATTTATGTGGAAAGAAATGCTCCTGAGGTTTCATTTCCAATTGCTGTTACTAAAAGGGCCGTATATTGAGCCTTTGAGCTACGGTTGACTATGGACGCGACATGTAGGATTTCAGTCACGCCGAAAGTGCCCTGGCACACTTGATCACCTCTGCAGAGGTTTTGACTGCATTTCATGTTTTAGTAACTGAACATGAGACATATATAACAGACTAAAAGCTGTACCAGTGAAGGAAGTTTCGGCATGGATCTTTTGTACGAAGCGCTTGGAAGAGAAACTATCGGGTAATTTACCATCATAAAGATTGTAGTGCCGTTGCTGCAAGAAAATGTTAAACTGCTTTTCAGGCTGCGTTAGGTGAAATCTATTAGGAACTGTATCCAGCTAGTCGGGAATGCTCTTGCATTATTGAAGAATGTTATCACTGTTCATTGCAATGGCTGTGGTGTTTGTCTGCTGAACGTTGTCAGCTCCTGGCTGTGGCAGCTACATTTTGATGGGGTCAGAATACAAAGATGCTCATGTACTGTGCTTTGGATGCACATTGATGAACCCCATGTGGTCAGACTTAATCCGGAGCCTTTGACTGCAGCATCTTTGATAGCCCCACCCCCTTCCCCATCATTCAATCAAGAATTTTATCATTCAAAAAGACTGGCCTGTTTATCTTTTTTTTTTCTCCTAGGTTAAGCACTTCAACCGCAAGAGAGAATACCTGCAGTTCAAGGACAAGATTGAGAACGAGGGGTACGAGCCACTTGATGACCCAAAAACCAGGGCAAAAAGCTGAGGCACTCTGTTGCGTGCGAGCATTCACATTGTTGATACAGTTTTTACTAAGTCAGAGAGCTGTGCAAGTACACCAAAGCCAGGCAGCAGATCCATTCATAAGTAAGCTCATGTGTTACATAGAGCACATAATGTATTCGTCATTGGGGCATTACATTCAAAAGGAAGTGTCATCCTTAGCACCCTATAAAACGATTTAACATAACCAAATAATGATATAGGAGTAGAGTACGAATTTAGAAGCATGAGCACCCATAGATGTTCGCATGTGTGTGACTGCTTGTCTGGCTTGAGTGCTGATTGTTGTTCATGTCGCAATAAAGCATTTTTGTACGACACACTTTTTCAAATGCTGCAGTGCATATTAGTTGTTGCCACCCCTGAATGGACAGAGCAGCTTGCAATCGCTCATCTGCATGCTTGTGAATGTGGAAGCAGCCATAGCTAGTAATGCATCCAAACCTTTCAGAAACATTGCTATCATCTTACTTGAAGTTCGAGAATATAACTGATGGTGGCTGTATATTTGGCCAGATCTTTTGAGGATAAGAGAGGTCAACAGTAAAATAAACCAAGGGGAACCACAAGTAAAAATGAGAAGTTGACCTTTGTATTTATGTTGAACATAAATTGACAAGTGAAAGAAAAAAGACTTAACTCTCACTGGAAAACACTGCTTTTTCCATAAAAGAAGCAAGCAGCTAGAAAGTATTAAGAGAGCTTATTGTGGCAGCATGGAAATGTTCCAAGTGAACTAAAAGGCTGAAAACTGTATTACAGCTGCAGTGGAATCTCGATGATACGATCATGGTCGATTTCAATTTTGGGGTCATACAAATGTCAAGAATGTCGCGGGTGGAATACATTAAAGACAATATGCTTCAGGATTACTTCAATTGGCCTCAATGAATGATACGAATATGGAAGTCAAGTTGCACTCCATAGTTCTTATGAAACACTAAAGAAAAATACACACGCACACAATGCAATACACTAACAATTGTTTTAATTTCCATTTTGCTAGTTCATGGACACACACACACACACACACACACACACACACACACACATATATATATATATATATATATATATATATATATATATATATATATATATATATATATATATATATATATATATATATATATATATATATATATATATATATATATATATATATATATATATATATATACTTCGCCTTGGAGGTAAATAGAACAGTTTGCACATCACCTTGTGTGTGAGATCATGTTTTCTTCTTGTGTGTTTTGTTACAACTATGCAGTAAAACGTGGCAGTGTAGGTGGTGGAATGAGTGCAAATTTCTGTGCATTCCAGAAGTGTCTCCGCAACAACATTGTGGGAAGAATAGTCCAGAAATCCACTAATATCTTCAACTGCAAGTAGCCACAATAAGGAAACGTGTCTTGTCTTCACTTTGCTACTGTGGCTATCATTTGAATGGACAATATGAACTTCTAATGATTCAAATATTTAAAATGTTCCGAGAAATTCGTATCATCGAGATTCCACTCTGCATACTGTATTTACTTGATTGTAACATGCACCTGATTTCCATAATTTAAAAAAAATTGCAAAATGCACTACCTTTAATCCCATAAGTGTTTTTGATGAGCTCAGCTCATCAATGGCAATAGTCTCGTTTTCAAAGCAATTTGGATGAACTCGACACATCCACTTGGTTTTTCTTCTACTACATAGATGGCTGCAGTGCCAGCATTGCAAACACGTGGTTATTTAAGTCTTTTTTGTTTTACTGCATAAATGTCAGCACTTCTTCAGCGCTTTGAAGGCCACGCTGATTCAGTCTTAGTGCCCTACGACATGATGGCAGCCATTTCATCAGCGCTGGAGGTGCATGCTGAGTGCGTTCCTTGTTGTCTACTACATAGATGACAGCCACTTCGCCAGCACTCAAAGACTGCGTTTTTGGAATTACGCGCATTTTGCGCCTTTTGGCAGATTTGGAATGATGGCATCTGCCACTGTCAGCATCTCCAGTGAGCCGTGCGTGCAAAACACCGCTGCTCGACTGTGACGGTGAAGGTGAGAGTGAAAGCGATGCACTAGAGTTCTGTCCTTCGAGCTAAGGATGATAATCTTCTCATTGCTTCCTCTACTGAAAGTGATGATTCGGAAAGTGAAGACAACATTACGACATTGACTTGGCTCGACAGTGGTGCAGCGCGGACACCGACAGCTGTGACTGAAGGTGGGGCTGTTGTGCAAGGATGCACGAAAAACTTTCTTTGGTGTAGAGCATTGCTTTTCAGAATAGTTTATTTTGAAACAGAGTCAAGTAAAGTGTTTTTCCTCGTTTCTAACTGTACCGCGTGTGGCAATGACAAGCACCTGTATATTGCATAGTGAAGAGGTAAAATTAGATTTATAAAAGCATGAAAAAAATCGGTGGAAAAAGCTTTAGAAGGCTGGGTTTTGATGAAATAAAGTTTGAAATTAAGCCATTACGAAAAAGCAAAATAAGGTCAATTTTGATCAAAATAAAACACTTAAGGGGTTAATTGTTTGTTCACCGGGTTTTTGTGGTAAGAGAAATAGCAATTTCTTTAAAAAAAACGAAATTCATTGCATCAGAGCCATGGTGGACTGGGCACCACTTGGCGTTGCTGTCCAATGACTGAGGAGGGATTCAAGATTGGGGATGGGGGTTTGGGTTTGGACACCACATATTACAGTATTGGTTTCGTACTAGTTTCATATTTTAGCATATTTTTCTAAACGTATGTGTGTTAGAATTGAGTAAATATGGTAAGTGATACTTCTAGCTTTGCTGCCTTTCAAATCCATTGCATTCAAGTCGGCTAGATCATGTGAAAGCACAAGAAGAAAAGGTAAAGTACCACACTGATGTGCCAGTTTAATCTGTTTGCTCTCTTAATTAGTGTTCCAGATGTTTGCCTGTACAGTGCATGCCATATACAAGTAGAACTGTTTCAAGCACCTTGCTATGTTGGTATGCATCTGCATCGTCTTAACTGCTTAGTCTAGTAATCTTCAATTCTCACTCATCAATGCTGGACATAGTTTTCCTCTCATGCCAATTAAACTGAATAACTGAATCTCTCCATAGAGCAGCAATCTGTTGGTTGAGTGCTGGCCTAGTAGTAGTCTTTTTGCTGGTTAGGGTGAGTAATCAGACCTTCAAATGGCACCACAAGTTGCTAGTTTTGATAAGCCTCGGCATAGCATTGCTTTCAGACACATCATTAACTAGTTGTACCTCAAAGTAAAAAATAAAATGTTTATAGGTAGAGATAAAATCAAAACTGATACAGCCTGCTCAGATTCGTTGTTGGATTAAAGGCTAAATGCACATTTTGATTCCATATGCAAAACGGATTCTGATGCTTACAGCAGTACACAATCAGCATGCCCGTTTGTTTATTTTGCTATAGAACAGTAGATGCGCAATCGCATTGTATTTCTTTTCATCGCACTGTTTCAGAGGTCTATGCAGTGAAAGTAAACGTGGACGCTTGAAATCGTGCCCCATATCAAACAGCAGGAAGTAGACATTGAATTTGCATACCTTAGCAGCTACCACCACAATCAAAAAGTACCTTTCACATCTACTAATTTCTTACGCATATCATATTGACCGGATATAAAGATGGGGACAGTGTAAGAGAACACAAAAATGACACAGGCGTGTTTGTGTTCTCTTCTGCTGTCCCCACCTTTATTTGCGGTCAATATGATATGCAGTAAACACCGACTAGGCCAAACTGAAGTTTTTCTGATTTTTTTTTTTCTGAAGTTATGATTCACTGAAGCAGAAGCAGCATAGCCAGCTGGCATCAATGAATATAGTGCTATGCTCGACCTTTTCCTCGTCTCAAATTTATTGTCGTGCGGTTATGCATATGTGCAGTAACCTGGTCGATATAAACGGAACCCTGATATAATGAACACGGATATAAGTAACCAGATATATTGAAGCAAATATAAAATGTTTCTTGGTGATACCAATACATAATGAACTTAGCCAGGGTATAACCAAGGTATATGAAATATAGCCATGATATAACCAAGGTATTTTTGTGTCGAATGCGGTTATATTATATTGAAGTTTGACTTCATACAATGGGTATAATGCTAATCACTGCAGGCCAAGGAAACCTGTATACGGTATGATCATTATTCATTTTTATGGAATTTTTGAAAATTGCCTGTGGCAGATACCATAATTCTTGTCCTTGAGCTGGATTATCCAAAGAGGCAGATATTACTAGGACAAGAAACTGAAGCAAATATTCATCTAATGAAAATTCACCAATTATCTTCTTAATTACTTTCTGGACCATATCGCAATTTACAAATTATAGCTGTTGGGCTTGCAGCACGTATTCACTTGAACTTAATTTCCAGGACGACACAAGTTTTGAAATATACATGTACATGTACGTTCTAGTTACTTTTGTGCTTCAATGCATAAACGAGCGTTTTGTTAAAAAAAAATAAGTGGAACAATGGTGCATTTTTACAGTGCGTTTGCTGATGCACATCATTGAACCAGCATCATTCATTCCAAGTGGATAAGTCTTGCAAACACCGGCTACAATTTGTAAATTGCGATATGTGCCATAAATGTATTAATTCAGAATTAGTATATCTTTGAATTAATTGAACAAGTGTTTCTACTTGTGTAAGTAATGCCCACCTCTCTGACTAAGTTAGCTCAAGGACCCGAATTACGTTATCTGCAACAGGCCATTTTTAAAAATTACATAAAGCTTGAATACGATCACCCTGTATATATACTCTTACTGTTTGTCAGAGACCCACACCAGTTTTATGAAATCTGCAGTGTGTTCAGTGGTTGCTGCGGCATCAAAAGGGCACTTAAGGGAAATATTAAACTATATATGCGCATTGTGCCCCCGCAGTAGTAAAATACAGTCTGCCTTTATGACGAAGTGCTTAGGGCTTTTGAAATCATTCACTATAAAGATCACTTCATTGTAAAGGTTTTGCTCCCCACAGCTCTCAAAGAACCTGGACAGCAGTATTGCTTTGTTCTACAAATCGTTTAATTGTAGAGGCATTCGTTTTATAGGTGCTCGACTGTAGCTGCTATTACCACAAGCAGGAGGCTTGGCGGGCCAGAAAAGAAAAGGTGTAAAAGCAAAACGCTGGTAGCAATGCTGCTCTGGAGCCGCTGCATCAGCTCGTCTGAACTTGCGTATTTTGACAGTGTCTATCCAGGCTTAGTTAATTGCTTATTCGGTAACATGGTAAGCTTCTAGAACTTCTCCTGCATCGAAATGGCCCAAATATGAGAAAACACTTTGAAACTCGCAATTACACAATGGTGCTAACGTTCTGTTGCAGAATTCAGTAAAGGGAAGCTTGGTTTTATTTTCTCCACTATATACCTTCTGTCGAATGAACATAAGAGTACTGAAAGGACACTCTACCAGTCTTAACTGATGCTCTAATGGCCCCAACATTCGTGCCCTTGACTCCATCGCATTCACATAGAAAGTTTGGTCATGGGATGTGGCAAGAAGCATATGAATTTTTTGTTTCTTCCCAAGTTTCTCATTTAATGCACCAGGGGGTGCTGTGTGACACTTGGGAATAAAGGTAGCATATACAGTAACTCTACTTGGGAACATGGAAATTTCCCTTCTATGCTTGGCGATCGGACTTGTCTGGTGCAGAAAAAATTCAAAAACTGTGAATGTGAGGACATCTGTCCAGTCAGAACTGCAGGAAAAGTTCACCTCCCAAAAGACCTGTGGTTTAATACTGATGGGAATGTTAACTGGTTAGAGGTGGAGTTTAGCAAGAGAAGATTTGAGGGTTCGTAGGGGATATCATTGAATGAGACTGTGCTATGCTGTCTTGCGAGACTTTGAAGCAGTTAGCATAGCTTGCAGAAGCACATTCTGCTGGCAGACAGCATGCCCAAGTGGCTGGACGGTAATATTGTTTTTCACCCTGTGGTTGATATCATTTATGTTAAATGTTGCAGATCAAGGACTAGGAATAACTTATTTTTTTGTCCTTGTGTGAAAACAAAGCCATGCTAATAGCCTGACCAAGGTTTTCTGTTCGTAGATTTGATGTTAGAACTACCACATATACAGGATTAATCTTGCTGCATTGTGCAGCCTTATAAGTGGGTTTGACTGTACCGTAGATTGAGCTTTATAGGCGCAAGTTATTTTTAGGGGTTCTCTCAATCATATAGTGCCATTAACATAGGCATGCTACCATTTTGTTTCTAGGAGAGCTGCTGGGAAGCCAACCATCGTATTCGTAGACCCTGGTGGCCGTCGTGGCAGGTTCAGAGCAGTCACCTAACTACGTGTCAGCTCTGTAGATGTTAGCGTCTGGATCACACTATGGCTAAAATATCACACAGCAACAACTTGTCAAAAATAAAAATATCTGCCTGTACTGCATCCACTCTAAAAAGCTTGTGCAGAAGTCGATTTAGTTCAACTGTGGCTGACACAAGTCTGTTGTGAACATGTGACATGGGTAGCAAATAACACTCCAGTGACTCTCATCACATCGAGGAACTGCTTTTAATGTGAGTGGAGCACACCACTTGTACCAGAAGTCAAACATTAGTGCTGTGTCATGACTGAATTAATGGTTCAGGTCTCGAAGTTGCAAAGTAAAAACTATGTTCAGCATTCATATCAAACCTACAACATAATCGACAGTTTTTATCACACTGCATAAAATAAATGTTCGTTCAGAGGAGGTTATGTTTCCTATGCTAAGTCACAGCAGAACATTGCAGTAAGCAGTTCAAGATTGATATCAATGTTGTGACATTCAATAAATATGTGTAAAGAAGTTCTCACCTTACAGCATAAAGGATATACAGCTTCTGCTTTTGGAGACCACTCTGACACTTCCTTTTTTTAGCTTCTACAAATGCCATTGGCATGCAAAAATAAAGAGGTATATTACCAAGATGCCTGCATCAAAACATAACAAGATGCCAATTTTTGTGACAGCCCCTTCGTGTCATGCACCGAGCTGACATTGATTTCATATTCACCACAACAAGGAGCCCATGCACTCATTTGCTTTTTTTATTGCACGCCGAACCACACATACAAGACAAATGTGGCTTGCTTTGAAAGCACTTGTTAATTTCCTTTTATTTTTCACTTTAATCAACAACATATTAACACTGTAGTGCAAGCCACCCCGATAAGTTATAAAACAAGCCTCGTGAAATGGCAGAGACAAAGTGGGCAAGCCATTCATGCACGTATTTTATATACAATCTTGATTTTATGCATATGCTGTCCATCTATCTTTCTACCTCCATTCTTAAACACTAAGAAATACATTCCCAATTTCTTTCTCACAGCCAAAGGGCTAGAAAAAAATTCATCTTCGTTCAATGGCACAGTTGCTACTTCTCTAAGGTGGTGCAAAGTTTGAACTTCAAAAAGTAACACACAATAAAGTTCTACAAATCTTGAGCTACAAGCAAAATGGTATAGTGTGATCAGCTTCCCAGGCTATCAAAATAAGCTGTTGCAATCACAATATCAATGGGTGGAATGCCGATAAAACACCGTGCGGGTTGTGCACTGTGCTTGCCAACAGGGCTTAGGCTATTCTGCTCCTGAACCTATAGAAACTGTTTGATCTTTGCTGTTGAATTTGGAACCATTTTCTCACATTTACAATGCAGGACTACCAGCCCTGTATTCTAGGCATGAGAATAAATTCTATACGTGGGCACCAAAGGAATGAAAATGGCTGCAAACTTTAGCTTTGAACAGTGCAAGCAACATACATATTTCTTTGCATACAGCACGGGTAGAGAGCTTCAAAGAGTTGCCTGTATCAGTTGCAAATTGCATTCAATGGCTTTTCATTCTTACCCTCAAAAGGCCACAGTAGATAAAATGAACACCCAAATATTGTGCAAGAGATTCCCATAGTTACTTCCGCTCAACACAATACCTTGGCCCACACAAGTCATAACACTCGGTAAAAGTCACTTCATCTTGACGTTCGCACTGTTGAAAACCACAGGGAGTTATGTACATTTGTAACTGAAACAGCACCTTGTTACATTGTATGCTATGCCTCAACAGTGGAGACGATGGCAAACGGACTGCAATGGCAAGACGGAAACAAAACAAAAAACGCCTCTTTCGACTTCGATCTACACAGGATTCCTTGTTCTGAAGCAACGGGCTTCTTGAAACTCAGCCAGACATAGGAACGCAAGATTGAGGACGACGTTTAATGTGCTCATGTCACAGCTCAGCCACTCTGTGTGCAAGACAGAGAATCTGGGAAACATTACAGTGATTGTAAAATGTGCATTTACATTATGTACAAGGAACTGTGCCAACCTCCGACTATCGAAGACACATTCGTCTTGAGTGAGTTGTCACATGACATTAGTTAAGTACAGTGATTGAGGGTACGATAGGAAATACTTGCATACAATTTCCAACGTCTGTGCAATGCAATCATAGTTTCATTCAAACAGTGACACAAGCTTTAACAGCATACAGTTTGTCATCCTGTACCCTTGATGAAAAATAGGTGGCAAGACGCTGCTGGCAAGTGTTCTAAGGTGCTGTTGTGTGTGAGCAAAGTGTGTACATTTGTTGTGTCAGTGTGCAAGCTTGGCCCCTGTTTCATCTAGAGTAAGAGTCGTGCTTACATGCCATGTGAAACCATGTGCACAAACACCTATCAATATGTAAGCCTATTTACACAGCACTACTAAAATGCAAAACGTGTCAGAATGCTGCCCATCAAAATGTGAATGCTACACCATGCTTCCTAGGACACTATCTGCAGAACCACCACCTCAAATCTTAGCCACACAGTATGACACACTGAATCAAAGTAACGTAACAAAACTGAAATTCATGAGCAAATGCACAAATAAGTGCAGCACTGTTTTGATAAGGGAAGTGTTCACTGTAACTTTTTACCCAAATGACTCAACTAGGTCACTTTGCAGCTAAGCCAAAGTGAAGAACAATAATGGAATAAGTAACTTCTGGCTGACACTTCTTGTTTAATACTGATCTGAAAACTAAAGGTACCAGTTTTTTTTCTCTCTCCTATGTTCATTCAGAACTGCAAACATGATTGCATATGGTCAAGTGCAAGAAGAATATTTAGGGGGCAAAGTCTACAACAATAAAAGTGAATTCAATACAAATTTCATTGCGTCCCCGCTTACACACTAATGCTTTTGTCATGGCAGCAATAGTGCACAAATACACCCTCAACAGCACTTCTGGAGAAAAGAAAAAAAAAATGCAAAGAGCACGTTTGTTGCAAAATTAGAGGAACACAAAAGCTAGCGACATTGGCCACCTTCATTGTAAAGTTGCTTCATGCTCAGTACATCACTGCGCTTAATAAACTGCAGTAGAACCTCGAGGATACGACTTCGTTTCGTACAATTTCCCAACACCAACGTTCGCGATCGAAAATGCAACAAATGGCTCAACACGGTTGCGCTTTGTTTTGATGGTTAATACGTTCCCAGAAAACATGATCGTTCGGCACCAACATTTAGTATATCGCTAAACTGCTATCGTGTGATACATTTTACGGCCGCTAGATCCCATGCAAACAACAAAAGGTGCAAGGCACACGTGCGATCAAGTGGTAGGTGCCATCAATGGCAGCTTTCCTGCAGTACTCGCCCGCCTGTGTCATATAAAAATGCCGCCATGCACTCAGTTTCCTATTCTGATACCAGCAAATGCCTCCATGGATCATCGCACATTGTCATTCACAGCTACTGCTGGCAATCCATTGAAATAAGCATCTTCACCTATGCACTTTACGTTGATTGCGGTGTAGGAAGTGAACTGCACACTTTTAATAGGCATTAATCCAAATGTGCCTTGTTCTCTGCTGCAGGCAACATGAAGTGAGGGTCCTGCTTTGCTTTGGTGGCATCATGCCATTGTATTACAGTGTTGCCTACCAGCTCGATTTTGTTTCAGTTTTTCATTGCTCTTTTAAAACAACAATGTGCATCTTGGGTCAGCCGTGACCCGCGAGCTTGACATGCATCAGTGTTTCGTGTGTGTATGTATGAAAACTTTTACTAGCCAAGGCGGGCTGCTCCCACGTTGGCACTGTCAGGCCAAGCCCTTCAGTGACATCATGAGCCCTCTGGACGGCCCTTAGTTGGTCTTGAAACAATGGGCTTTGAATCCTTTTTTCTCACTGTGTCCATTCTTCAATGAGGTTGGGGAGAGTCGCGGTACACCCCGTCAGCATGTGTCTGATTCCAATGATGCCATTACAATCGTTGCAGTCCATCTTACTCTCCCTCTCTGGATATATTTTATTAGTGTGGTATGGCGTGGGATGCAATAAGCGCAGTGAGACTGACAGCCCTGTTCAGTTTTGAATGTGGCAGTGGGAATTGCCTGCGTCCTAGATAGTAATGTTTGGTAATGTCATTGTAAGTTATTAAATAATCTCTATATTCCCTGGCTTGATGGTGAACGGCTCAGTTGTGACTGTCACGGTTAGCAAGTCCTCGTGTCAAGTCATGAGCAACCTCACTGAGGTTTACCCAATCTCGTCCGCTTTCTCCATATGCGCAGGAAACCATCAGATTTCAGTTCTCATAATCCTAATGTTTTCCAAAAGTTTAGCTGCAACTCCAGCTACGTAACCTTTATCAAAACCCTTTGTAGCGGCTTTTGAATCATTGTAAATGCAAGCCCACCTATTACTCCTGAAGGCTAGAGCATTTGTCGCTTGTTCTATGACTCAGTGATTTGATTCTCGCGGAGTGGGCATGTCAAAACTTCCCACCAAAATGCTCGCCCTGAAGAAATTGCTGATCCAGACTGAATTTGAGGAGCACAAACGTAAGCTTGCCAAATATGCGAAAACAACAACAGGCGTCATGGGTCGCTCAGGCCCCACCAGATTGGGCCGTGCGGGCGTCTCGTGCTGCAACATATTGCGCAGCACTTCGCCTTATGTAAATGTCAACTAAAGTTTAGCTTGCCGAATATTTTTTCGACTTCGGATCATAAGTTTTCCCGCTTAGCATGTTTTATTCTAGCGTTTCCGCACCCCCCCCCCCACCCCCCATAATGTATGAACAAGGTTCTACGTACTATAAAGTAACTCATTAACAAGCACTTTCACAAAGCTTTCACCTAGAAAGAATAACCCTATGTAGTAAAAGAAAATGTTATTTTTTCTTTTTCCTATACGTACCTGGTACTCATTAGCTCACAGAGGCTTCAGAACTGTTTGCAATAGCACTGACGGACAAATCTTTGCATGTAAGCAGATGCACTTAAGCAGGTGCACTTTACAACCTTGCACAGACTTGAAAGAATATTTAAGGTCACAGGCACACATTTGAAGAACTGAAGAACTGTGCAATCAGGTGACTTCTGCTTCACAATGCATATTTAAAGCACAAAAATTTAAGTTAGCACTTTGACTATGGAAGACATTTGAAACTTTTACTGCCTTTGCCTTGTACCAACCAGCCACTGCAGAGTGGAGCACGGTACAGGTGCGCTGCGCTAGCATCTTGACATTCCTGACGCAGCAAGTGGTACGATTACTGAAAAGTTTTGGTGCTCTGTAACACCTTGTAGTACTTCCTGTGCCTGACCCACACCACTAGCTATGGCTGCACAACTTCAAGTACACTAGTACACTTGTTTAAGACTGCCAAACAGGGGTGCGATGTTGCCATAACCTCATCTCTACAGTGAAATGAAAAATGAACTAAACAAAGGCCATTAAAAAAAAAGCTATAGAGTACTTCTGGTAGCAGAGAGCCCGAACGGCCAGGTTGAATACATGAGCAATGCATTTTCTTGACACAGCGAGAGCATTACCGTGTGCTGAAAGGCTAATGAAATCATTACACAAGCTATGGAAAGCCCATTCACCATTGGCTCTTTCATGCCTTCTGCCACAATTGCGAATAGAGTTTTAACACAAGCTGCTTCCCTTTCACAACTGTCAAGGTGCAGCACGCATTCCTCATGAGATAGTAACAAAAGCACATGGCTGCCAACGGCACAAGCATTGTGTCCTATAGCAAATCCAGAGGTGCACATCAGAACAGCAGGTCACTTGCGTCATATGTATATATATATGCATATATTATATATATAGAACATATAATAGCAATAATAATAACAGTAACAGAAAAGAGCTGGTCGAGAGAAGCCAAAATAATTGAAAGGCTGGCAGAAAACAAAGCAAAACAATGGCAGGGACCCGCATCAGTTGGGCACAGGTGATGAACCGTGGCTCTGTGAAGCTGGAATGGCGTGGTGCTCTGGAACATGCAGAAACAAGACACAAACTGCAGATTAAAACAATTGAGACAATGTGCTAGGTTTCATGTAACATTCAGAACAAGCTTGGTTATCACCCAATCTTCACCCTATTAAGATAGAATAACACTTGTATATAGTGCCGGTAGGTATTCCAACATCTGTTTTATCAAGGCAGATTAAATATCCAAGGATGTATAAAAAATCTCTGATGACATACAGTTGCTAGAGGCTTAAGATGCAAAGCCGCAGCGATGTTCAAAGCTGACCAAAATCTCTATTACCGATTGTTTCTATTCTGGGGCCTCACTAGACACAGATGTCAGATCCTTTGTTGCCTACTCCTGCCATGATGTGCAGCCAGAGTAGCAAATGCAGCAGCATTTGGTAACAGCGCGTTTATTTTCATAATAGTGCAAAGAGATGTTTACCCACAGGACTAACGGTGAACCTCTGCCACTTGTCAATGTTAGTCGCACGGTGTGTAGTTTGTGTGGCCGTGTGAGCGTATAATATGTGGGATGCTTGAGTGCTTGCATTGACAATATGGCTGCCTTTGTGCTGCATTTCTGCAAAGCTTGGTACAATCTTTGTAATTAGCTGTGGTACGAAAAGGGTCAACAAAGTTGAGCAACTTGCTAGTTGAGCACCACCCACACCTAAACAGCTGTATTGGTGGTGCTTGCAGACACCACCACCAGGTTTTCTTCTGGTAATTTCTGGCACGAAACTCTGTACGTGCACTTGCTCAAGGACGCACCTCTGAAGGAAAAGGAACCCTGCTCGCCGGCCGAACTGGACACAGTGGCTGGCCGCGGACGAGGGTGGTGGTGCTGCATTGACGGTGAGCCACTGTCGCTGTCCAGCAGCGCAGCAGCCAGCGTCGACCCCAGCTGAGGCGAGCCTCCCTCTGATCCAGACGGGCCAGCTACGTTGGCATTGGAAGAATGCAGCAGAGAGAGAGTTGCCGAGGTTATGTCAGCACATAATTTGCTTAGATAGAATGAATGAAGAACTCTCTTTGTTTTGGTCTCTTGTCACTTTCGTGTATTTCTTTTTCTACATTTATTTATGAATGGGATCAATCTCACCCAACTCGTACTTCTTCAAGGAGTTGAAATCACTTTTCCCTGCCTATGAGAACCTTTTCACACTTCCTGTTTTTCCCCTTTCACCTTATACAGTCCCCTGGATTTTTGATAGTATTGAACTAGCATCATCCGCACAGCAGATCAGCAACTTGTAATGGTAAGATCGACCGTAGCAAGCACACAAAGCAAGCTGCAGAGAGAGCATTGTGTGCTGTGCTGTTCTCTTCAGAAAGCACACGCCCTGCTATGCACAAGGTCTCATCATGCAGCGCAAATTCCATGTGGCTACAAGTATCTGCAATCATTGTTTATGCTTTTTATGAATACCTTGCACATGCTGATAAACTTTAGAAGATAAGCGCAGAAGCGTTGCAGAATAAGGAGACCAGGGCAGGGAAGACGCTCACTTGCAATTGAGTTTACCTTAAGAAACAGACCACCAGGAGCGTTATTGCGCGTGCGCTGACATCAAATATCTTGAACAAAATTTAAACTTTAAAAAGATCGCCTAGCACGAGCAGACATTATACTACATAAAAATGACAAACTAGTGTGGGTTACAGCAACATTAGCACATGCAAGTCGCTTAAAAGAAACCGTTCCAAAGAGATGCGCCGGGGGGAGGAGGAAGAGGGGCAGGTAGAAACATTCAGCCAAGAGCTAGGAAGGTTAATTCCTTGTCCGTCAGATACACTGATGGTTCACTGATATAAAAGTCAGCGTCAGCGATAATCTGATCAGCCCAGAGGATTTCCCTTTCAAATCTGTGTTTGGATCAGCTTGCGATCTTGGTTTTATCGAAAAGTGCTGTACAGACATTCCCTGCAGTGCACAGGAAGGTGCATTGCATTGTTCACAGCCTTTAAAGATGACGAATGCTCTCTTAGCTTGGCATTCATACAGTGCCCCGTGTGCCCGATATAAACTATTCCACAGCTGAGTGGTATTTTATATACCGCTTCAGTGGCACAGGGGATGAAGGGCTTAGTGTGTTTCCTTTCACGGGCTTTGTTTTTCGTCTGGCTGTATGCAAAAGCGCACAGCTGAGAAAGCTGCCGAGAAAGCTTCAGAGGGGCTGTGAAGGGTCAACACCATGTTCTTGCCCGATCCTTTTTACGTTGTGTGAAATCGTGTGGATATATGGCATCACAACATAATATTTATTTGGTCTCTGGCATGGCATGGCATTGGGTGATGCCTGAAGCTTCTTCAAAAGCATTGATCCCACTGCAACTAGCAGACTCAAAGGGAACCGTCGAAGCTTCATCGCGCCTCAGGTCATCCCTGACTGAGTCTTGTGTACACAGGGTTGGCCATAGTTTTGACCTTCAAGTGTTCCGTCCGAGAGCTTCGGAATTCCCTTCAAGTGTGCTAACTGTAGTTGGATCAACCAGCAATAACGTTTGAGAAACTTCCGATACAGAAAGGAACATCTTGTGCTGGGTGATCATGTTGAGCATTTGTTAGCTGGTGAAAGGCAGTCACCAGGAAAAGTAAATAAGCACACATGGCAATATTTTTGCTCAATGCACTGCACTGCATTCTCTCCAGTAGTGCCTACACCCACAATAGACTCTTAGGAAGACCTTCAAGTCAGCTTCCCTGCAGAGTGAAAATTCCTTATGCGACTGCCATTCAGTGCTGCCCAAAGAGAACACAGGCCACACACAGTGGCGTTAAAACTGTAACTGTATCTTACAGATTACTATGCATTTTCAAAAAGACTTTTCTGTAACAATGTTCCTTGGACAGTGATTTATGACTGTTGGTTGAGAACAAAATTTTACTTGACATGGTTTATGGTCTCTTTGGTTTTGCACCAAATACAGTGCATACTTAAGTCATGCTCGCGTGATGCCATTTAGAAATATGACACTGACCCGATCGACGGAGCACAAGGGGGCTTTTGGCAGGTGCTGGGGCCATAACCTTGGAGGCAAAATCTTCAAATGTTGTCAGTTCTTTGTAGTTCTGTACGATTGTCTCCAGTGCCTGCGCTCGCTGCTCATAGCTGACATGCACATCAGGAAAGTAAGCATATCTGACCACGTTCGCAAAAATATGTAGGTAATTATACGTACAAGCTCAATGCATCCAAATGTTATTATAGATTCATTTTACAGGAATACAGTCAACCCAGATAATAATAAACCTGGGTACAGCGAAGTATGTTCTATATCGAGCACATAAAAGCTTTTTAGTGATATCCACGCAAAATAAGCAGCTTAAATATTAACTGGACATTGGGCACTTAGAGTCTGTGAGTGCCTACAACCAATGTCAAGAAGTTCCTGCAGGGGATCTTTCCTTTTTTCTCTCATATCCTTTACGAACATGCATGTCACATTCCAGTCATGCGACAGCGTGTTCAGAAGTTAACTGAGCAGGGTGCAATATGAAGCATAACCCAACATAAAGCAAGATTCTACCAGATTGCTGCGTTACCTATGTGTGCTCGTGCAATAGTCACGTCACCGTAATATGCTTAAGTACAGTCGCATAGCTTTGTTCTGTCCATGTATAATGAACTCATCATAATGGTTTGTCGTACCCAGGTTCGGATGTATCAAATTACTTGATATATCAGACTATCTTTAGGGCACAAACTACTAGTTCATTAAAACTGAGTTTGACTGTACAAGTGTAAAAACAAAGATAACTGGCAGAAAAGAAAAAAAAACAATTTGTCCAACCACAACATTGCCACTAACTCACAACTGCCTTTGGACCATTACAGTCAGCTCAAACATGATCACTGCAATGATGCTGCCCTAGGTAAGCCCTGCTGTCAAGACACCTTGAATAGCAGAAATTTATGAAGCAAAATTGTTTCAATTATAAAAAAGAAGAAAATCGTTCAAACATCAGCCTAGGCCAAACTCGCATGAAGTGCTGATGAGGTCCCCCCCCCCCCCCCCAAAAAAAAAAATTTTTTTTGCAGTCATAAATGAACCATGCAGTGAGCTAGCAGTTTTTTTGTTTAAATATGTCTACAGTGGGTGGGGACAACTTAGGAGAAAAAGAGCTCATTAATTCAGAAATTCCCATTTCTTTTTAAATGGTGTCTTTGCAAGGCTACATGTGCTCTGGACACAAAATTTACTAATAGGCAATTAAACGAAAACAAGTGCAGATAAAAAGAAAAAGAGAAGTCACAAGAAAAACGCGAACATAATTAAGAAAGAAAGGATACTATGTGCGGAACATGGGTTTGAGTGAATTGACAGCCCTCCCAGCATTGATGGCTGTTGCCCGAATCAGCCTCGGCAGAACCAGGTGGTCCACAATGGCGCCATCAAACAAGGGGCCGAAGAACGGCACCTAGAGAGTGCAAGTCATCAGTGCAAAAGTCAAAAACACTTCTGAGGAGATTATGGATGTGTCCATTTCAATGGCATCATCTGTTCTCTCATGTGTACTGTGCATGGGTTTGTGATCACCCTGTGCAGCAGTTTCACTGTGCTGCATAATACAGCACTTTTGAAACTTTTTGAGCAATCATTGCTGCTCTGTCGTGGGCAAAGTAGGGACTCAGCTGGAGGGAGAGATGCTGACTTTAATGTGGAGTTGGAAGTGTTAGCCTAGTTGATCACCTGACTAACTATTCCAAGTTCTATGTGATTGATAACTATGGTATACACAGTGATTGTACAAACACACAAACTGCACATCCAGTAAAGCTGTTCACAAAGTTTCATTAAGGCCTACAGACCTTAGAAACACCAGCTACGTTTCTGCAGAAACCAAAACAGGTAGCTGCTTCGTGTGATGTCACAATGAGTCGATGACATCAGATCCTACACTATCGTACTGTAAAAATGCAGAATGTGTGCTAAACACGCAGTACACGTGGCGCTAACACCAAAAAAAGCTAATGACGCCTCCTGACGACACATGGAGCTTTTACAGCTCTTTTGAACTAGACAGCAATGATTTCAGTGACGATTTCAACGACAGTATGAGCGCTGAAGGATCACTGTTTGCTTTTGACCAGCCGCTGCCGCACGTGACAGCTGACGTGCCCAAGCTCAAAGCACCAAAATGCGGCAAGACAAAGCGAAGCACCAGTTATCACGTCTGTCAATATGATGATTGTCAGCTGTTGTGTAGTAGAAAAATGACCCAGCTTCATTGTTTCTGAGCAAAGTGGCGGTATAGTCTCCGACATCACAAACAGAGCGGCCAGCAAAAAGTTATACATCTGTGGGCATAAGGCAGGAACACACAACCAATCTTTAAAATTCATATCCAGGAAAGCTGAATACTTGCAGCCATATAGTCTGGCATAGATAATCAGAGTGCAAGGAGAACACGTATTCAAAATACACATATTGAGGTCAGTGGACATAAAAAAATCGTCAGAGTTGCTCTTAAAGGGACACTAAAGTGAAAAATGATTTCTTCTGCATCAGTAAATTACCTTTCTACAACACCAAAAACACCACTCTTACAATGATAAGACGTTTGGTAAGCCAGAAAAAGCGCAAGAACGAAATACAGGTGGCGACGCCTACTTAGGTTCCCCGCACCTGGTGGCTGTGACGTCATGGATTTTTATGGCATCTTCTAGGGCCTACTAATTATATATAGCGGTACAGATTGACTAGATTGTGTTCTAAAGGAACCAAATATTAAACATGGCAAGTTTCGGGAACCTTTACTCAGCCAACGCTGCCCAAATGCGAAAACATACTTTGGAATCCCTGACGTCACGCTGACATACCAGCGCTGGGGTTTCCGAATGAAATTCAAATACTGATCCTTGGACCTTCATTTTCTCATCTAATAATCAAACTATCTTTTTGGAATGACTGCCTGCAGGGCTCTGAAACAATGCTTCATTAATCTAAACTGATTTATTGTTTTGCTTTAGTGTCCCTTTAAGCTCATACTGTGCTGCGAGAAAAGTGTAGTGTGACTTCTAGAGAGATTCTTTCTAACATGCTCTAGTTCTAAATACTTTCCAAGAAGTACCCCTCTCCAAGACATTATGTGCTGCAGTGAAGCTCAGTTGCAGTATCATGGTTTTGCCCTATTACATGTATTATGTTAGGAGCACCTATGCAGTGTGTTCAAAACGAGAGAGGTTCACAGGAAGGCTTGAAATTATTAACAGTGACAGAACAAGGTACGTCTGTTTTGGTGAAGCATCCTTTCATAAATTGTCTTGCAAAAATGCACAGTGCACTAAAATGATTTGACCTTACCACTTTCGCACTGCATGATGTGAGATTGAGGAGCTCCATTACTGGTACAGTGTCTTAGCACAAAGTGCCAAGCTGACAGTTTTGATTTTCGTGGAACAAGTGTGTCTTAATTTTGTCAAACTGCAGTAAACAAGTGAAGCTACAGTAAGACCTCTCTATAGCGAAGTTTGAACGGGAACTGCACCTATTTTGTTATATCTATTACTTGATTATAACAATTCTCCACCCTCATGGCTGACACGGCCAACATCGGCCACACAGAAAGGTGGCAAAGTGTTGTTAGTAAGTACTGTGTAAGCCAATGCAAAAGCCCACAGTTCAATGCTAAAAGATTTTGAAAAGTTGTTTTCTGCTGCATCGTCGTCAAGGCAGTTTTGAACTGCTTATTCAGTTGCATTACATGCAGCATGATGTGCCGCCAGATTTCTGCCTAATCAGAGCAGCATGATGAGCAAATGACAAAGAAAGACATACACCGACCAAATAAAAGTTATTATAAGACAAGACATGTACGTGTTTCCTTGTCATGTCTGATCCTGACCAGACTTGCTTCCGTCGAACTCTTGATTACATGATGAGCAAATTTTCATTCTCTACTAAAAAAACAAGATTTTAAATGCATTGAAACTGAAAGAGAAACTCAAAGAGAATTACGATTACTTCATTATATTCAATGATTCATCATAACCAATTTTGTTATAATGAGGCTAGACAGTATGTCGTAGGAAAGTAGCTGTTGCAACATGACAAATTACGATTTCGTGTGTAGTAAAAGCTCAAGTAACACAAGGAATCTCTTAGACAGACAAATAGGCAAAAGACATGTATTTCTCATATGATAATATATTGTACGATAAGGAAAGGCATTGCATACCTAAAATCTTTATATTATAAACGTCCAAATGCTAATTTCAAGGGCCACACATCACATTACGAATGGAGCACGCCAACAGCCACCATACAAACACATCGTGTGAACTCCGGAGCATGAGTCTTTACTCAGAAATCAGCAGGCATGCACCAAGCAGTTCCACCCCGAGCAGATACCATTAATATACACACATATCATACGACACTATCACCTTTCATAAATAACACTATTACCACCACATAAAGCCCCTCCATCCACGCGCCACCGCCGCTTTCTTAAGTAGCGACAACCTTTGTTGTGCGCCGCCTTTTCCCCTCACACCAAATCCAGTTCTGGCATTTCTGGTTCCGGCATTTCCGATTTAAAAATTTCCGGTTCCGGCGTTTCCGCTTCCTGGAGTTGCACTGCGGAAATTTCCGCTTTGACTGCTGTTAGACGATGGTGAGACGCCCGCGCGTGCTTAGCAGAGCTGTGGCAGTCACCATAAGAAGAATGCAAAGGGGACGAGCTGTTGTATTCCACTGAAGTAGTAGTTCGCAGTCGCTGTTTTCCGAATGCATGAAAAACGGCAGTGGTCTCCAAGCGCCCATGCACTACATTCTACTGTACGTTGTCGCTCGTGCCACAACCCGTCGCAGGTTGACGCCAAGCAGCGAACACGAGCAGATCGCTGGTTACAATAGGCGGTGGTTCTTGGATGGAATCGCATTCACAGTTTCAACTACAGCTCGTGCAATTAAAGCCTCTCCATCGACGCGAAAGTAAACAACGCTAAAAAACATAGCGTCACTTCCACTCGAAACAGGAAGCTGCAGCTATGTAAGTTCCGCTTGACGCCGGAAGCTAAGGGGGGTGAGTGGGAGAGAAGCGTGGAGGAGGAGGACAGGTTGGCGGTACTTAACCTGGTCAGCAGGAACGTGTATGGAGGGGCTTTATTACCACCACATAATGCTTTCACGTGAGAGGAAGCCGTAGAAAACTACAAAGGAAACTACAAACAAGCACATATCCACACTTGAGTCTGTACCACGTTATACAAACTGCGCTGTATTCTTATAAATGCCCACGCTGAGATGAATGCGCAATCGCTCTAACACATGGTACGAGCATGCACAAGCACACTGGAGCTCACACCTACAACACGGCCCACCACACCAACTCCATCTCGACAAACCAGCTTGAACTGGCCAACCGAGCGAGAAGGGCAACTAAGGGTGCTGTACTCATGGACTGAGGGGACCACCCACTGCAGAGCGGATGAGCTACCTATGCTCGCATAGCTTGCGTGCGGTTCGGTATAAAGTTTATTCTCTCTCCACATGCTAATACGTAAGAATCTCAGATGTGCTTCCCACTTTTTCTCTTAAGGAAGTTTTCGGTGTTCCAACACAAGAGAGAAAATGCAAGGCTTTCTGGCAAGTAAAGACCACAGGTTTCAACTGGCCCACAAATGCTTCATGCTAAAAGGAGCTATGCAGAGTTTTGCAAGCACCGAGCACACAAATCTTAATCTTGTGGCCACAGCCAGGTGCACTAAAGGTCTACCTGCCCTCAGATTAAGGGCACAGAAGTTAGCACCTCAAATTAGCACCTCAAAGCACACATTCAAGCACCTCAAGCACACAGAAGTTAGCACCTCAAAGCACACATTCTGAAAAAAAATAAAAGAAAAGAAGCAATGGCCAAAGGAGTCACCAACCTCCGGCTTGGGGTTTATCTGGACGCGGTAGAGCCAGTTCCCCAGTGGGTAGATTACAATGAGCACGTCGCAAAACTCCGTAGGGATGATGCCACGCCGATAATCTCGCGTGTGTTCAGACCACACAATGTGCACTTCATCATTGCCCAGGTGGCGCAGCTGTGAAGCAACATTAGCATTAGTAGTAAACTTGTGTTCACATTGGAAATTTCTAGACATATTTTTTTTACACCTGGGCTACCATGGGACGAACAAAGGAGAATGGTTACATGTGAAGTCATGTCAGAGAGGGTGCATGCACTTTCAATTTTGGATGCGAAGCCACGCAAGACCAGTGTATATTCTCATCTATGCAATGGTGGGCACAATGACGTTATGCCACAGGGTGCCAATGTTGGACTCTGTCGCACTTGACATCTTTCTGTTGTCTACAGTGCAGTGGCACGTGTTGCAGTGGCTGCCTGGAAGACACAGTAGGCAACAGAAATGTGTCACGCTTTTGCACCCATTCCAGACTTGGTTTAAGAACTGTAACTTAAGAGCATTGGGCCTCACTCCTCATTCAAGGCATAGGCAAAGATTTGCTTGTAATGATGGGAAGTGAAACAAATCAAGCTTGCTCAGGTGTCTTGGACTTTTCAACCTCTAGTTATGAGTGCAACAAAAAGGTTGCTTCAGAGAAAGCTTGCCAAGAAATGCATTCATTTAGAAGTAATAAGAGGATTAATTGCCCACTGTCACTGATTCTCAGTTTCCATGAGAAAAAAATGCATAAACAAGCATTACACATTAACACACAAGTATTCAAGCTCAGACAGTGTTGTCCAACTTGCAGTAAAAGATGTCCAAATTACAGCAGATTGATGTTAAAGAAAACAAATGAATGGCAAGGAGCACCTTTTTTGTAATGGAGTCCTTCTCAATGGCAGGAATTCGCGTGGACACATGGAAGAGAACTTCCATGAATGAGGTGGCATAATACGGTGCAGTGCTGCCTGTGCTCTTGTTGGTCTCAAGGCCACCATTGTAGCCTGTGTGCACCTCCAGATCGACCTGGCCAGGGCAGACAGAATGTCACAAATTAGTAGCCCTCGACTCTCACAGCTAAATTAATGAACAGGAACAGCGGGTCTCCTTGAGTTGTAGTTCCAGACTGCCCATGACTGTCTGGTAAGCTGCGTATGCGAATGCACACTGGCTGAAAGTAGCACCTTTGGCAGTCTGGGATGACAAATCAAAGATATTTAGTGCTTGTGCAGAAACTAAACTTCAGAAACATTCAGAAAGTAGCCAACTGTGCTCAGTAAAAAGTTGAGTGTCGTCTACAAAGACAACCAAACAACCAAGGAATAATAACTAGCGTGAGCTTGCTGAAGAATGTTAACCAAAACAGCATGTTTGCTGATGGCACGAAATGCACCGTGAACTGAAGGAACAAAGCAGTGCCTTACCTCCCAGCCCAGACCTGCAACAAACTCTTCAAAGGCACGGCTTCCAGTATTGTTCATAAATATAGAGTTCTTATCCTCCTGGCCCTCTGCCACATAGATCACAGCTATTTTGTGCGTTTCACGGCTGCAACGACAAAGAACACACCTACATCACTAAAGAAGAGTGTTGCTGACAAAGAACACAGCTATGTCACTAAAGAATAGTGTTGGACTAGTTGGGACCATTGCTATTGGTGCGACATAGTTTCTAGAGGGCAAAAATTCTTTAACAGAAAAAATAATAATGAGAGGGGACAGGACAGAGCACTAGTCTGTTCTGTCCTGCCCCCTCTTTTCTTTTCTGTTAAATAATGTTTTTCTATTATTATTTTTTTTGTGACAGACACTATGTCACAGCTACGTCTGGCTACTCCAAGCTACATGTGTACAAACCACACAAAGGTTCATAGAAACAGATGGCACTGAAAAGTCATTGTTGGAATGTCGCCTCCAGTAGCATCCCTTGTTTAACCAATGTTTATCACCACAAGCTATGCGTATGCCAGACATAGTCAAAAGTCGGCAGATGGTGACATCAGACAGTGAAGTGCAGATCCAGCAGCTATAACATCTAAGAACCTTTCTTGGCTTTAGCAACATCGTAGTAATGGTGAATGCAATACACCTTTATTAGGCTAATTAAAAACATGCATTTGTCTAATAGCCTGTTCTCCAATGAATGACCACATTGGTTATGGAAAGCAGAGCTAAATTTCATATAATGCTAATCCAAGTTCTTCCTAGCTTATCTCTTTAGTGCCAAAACAAAGAAATAATCAAGTGTATTAAATAAATGACCTGACAGTGTAAAAACAGAATATCCCAAAAGCTTATAGCAACTGCAACATTGACAACAAGAGTGCAGAAAGTTAATTAAAGGAACACTAAAGGCAAATATTAAGTCAAGCTTAAGTAATAGATTAGTGTTCAAGAACATTTAAGGAGTCAATTACAGGAGCCATTACGGGACCTCTGCCTACAAGTTGTGCCACTGACGTCGCGGATTTCCTCGTATACAACGTCATCCTGCACCACGGTACTCCACGTCAGCTCCTCACGATTGTGGACGTTACTTTTTGTCAAAGGTCATTGATGATATCCTCCGCCTATGCTCTACTGAGCATCAAATAGCCACTGCTTACCATCCACAAACTAACGATCTCACACAGCGACTGAACAGAACGCTTACCGACATGCTACCTATGTACATTTCTCCAGACGACCAGGACTGGGATGTCGCTCTGCCATATGTCACCTTTGCATACAATTCGTCCCGCCATGACACAGCAGGCTGCTCACCGTTTTATCTACTGTTTGGCGGCGATCCCATTTTGCCCCTGAACATTGTACTTCCACAAGTCACACAGTCGCACACTGCTTATACCCGAGATGCGATTTATATGGCAGCACAGGCACGCAAGATTGCCTGTGCTTGCCTGACTGATTCCCATGCTGTTAAGATACACACCGCCGGGACGTGCAGTATTTACCTGGCTCCCTCGTGCTCCCGTGGTCACCATCTCGTCGTGCGGACCTATCGGGAAAACTTTTGTTGCGATATTCAGGTCCCTACCGAATCCTGCGACAGGTTTCGGATGTGACATACGAATTGCTCCGGAAGAGCCCGACCTGTCATTCGTACAGCCAGGAACCAATCTTGTTCATGTCTCCCGTATAAAGCACTATGTGCGTGCCTTTGCCGGGCCATAATCGCTTGCGCCGGGTTGGCGCTCCAACCCCGGTGGCGTAGTGTCGCGATGTAGAACAGGACGTGCAGACAAGAGACGATAATGAAGAAGTGTTGTTGTTGCTGGGGCACTTTGGCCACCATGTTCTAGTGCCAGCTGGTGCCTTGTTAGATACGGGGCTGTTTCCTGCGCCTACTACGAGTTCCCCCGGACCACATCGAATCGCAGCACATTCCAGAGGAGCGCTCGAGCCAACAAGTTCACGTGCAAACAAGTTCGTACGCCGCCGGTGGAGCTATTCAATGCTCGAGTTTTCCAGAAAACGAAGGGATAGCCCGGCATTGTTGCAAGGAAAGTGGGTCCCGAAACAAGACGGCTGCGATGTACCTGGAAGGCCTGGCAGCGTCGCCCCAACCTGGCTTTTGTGACGGCGATCAAGCAAGGGGGACCAAGCGACGACTCTCTCCGCCTGGTGTGGCACCGTGACACGGGCGCCAACCATTGGCCGAAAATGGCGTCATCTGAGCGGACTCTCCCACTGGTCAAACATGACGCGACTTCCAGTGCTCGAAGGGTTTATAAGAAGCATTCCAGAGATACCGGAGCATTCTGGGGAATTCCCTGATTCACCTCTCTCGAACTTCTTGCCGCGGGCCGCAGCGTCCGAGTTGCTGCCGGCCCGTAATGACTGTACAACTGTTACTTGACTCTCACCTCTCTGTATATAATGTAAAATAAACCCTCCCAAGTTTGTTTTCATCCCGAAGTCCGTCCTTCAACCCCTACAGCCTTCAGCATTCTCCTTGCATAAACAACATTCATGCTTGTCTCTGCCTTGCAACAATATTATTGCAAACAGAGCTTTAGCAATCGAGAAACTGAGGTAAATGCAAGACACAATTAGCGACTCCCCAGGGACATTAAAGTCATCAGGACCAGCCCGATGACGAAGGCATCCCTTATTATAATTCTCTCACTAGAACTCAACCACTCGGAATAAAAAGGTCACTGTATTGCATCATAAGACAAAAGAAAATGCTACTTGTCCAGTTCTATTTGATTTTTAGAAATAACAACCTATTGACATTACCTTTGAAAACGACTTGGGTGGTCGAAAGGTTTCGTTTTCTCCACCATGCGCTGCCCGTGCTTTCGCGTTTCAGCAGTTTTGTTATTGCGTAGTGCTACACTGGGTTTTCTGGCTCGTGAAACTCAAACTGCAAGTAGCAGAGAATGCCATGTTCATGTGATGATGCCGGATTCCCTAAGAGTCCATGCTACTTGACCAAGTGCAGCTGCAGCGGCGAATCCAACGCTCTGTCTTGGCTCGGTTGCTCCATGGCGGTGCATACGTGTTTCGCGCAGAAAACTAGCACCGTCTGTCAGGCGTTAACACAGCGCCTGATTAGATATGGGGCTGTTAGCATTTGCCTTTAGCGTTCCTTTAAATTGAAAAAGCGACCTGAAGAGTGGGGGAAAGAAAGGAGGGGCAACGCAAGAAACCGCACCAGATTTGGTTGTCGAGGTTCCGCAGTTCTCGCAGCAGCTTCTCGTTCTTCTTGACAAGGTCAAATTTTGGCCTGCGGTAAGAGATATGCATGCATACATACAACTGCAGGAAAGCTGGGTAAATGATTGCAAACACAAAGAGCAATAAAACACCATGAACGTAGGTAACAAAGAGAATTGCTGCATGTGTACAGAAAGGTGGAAGCAAGGATATGAATGGGCAGGGATGTCAGTAATACTAGTATCAATTGCATAAAAGTGGAATGAAAGGAAGGCTGGAGCACAATAAATTTGTGCACAAGGTAACCTAGCATCAACAGAAAACCACAACAGAAAAGTTAACAATGCTATACGTGGTGATCAGTTTCAGTTTCAAGTAATGGGACAAAAGTCCAATGTGACACTGTGAACACAGCTCAAACATACATTTCACAGCAGTCTCAACAAATTGTATGTGCTCTTGTATGACACTTGTACGCACAGAAAGATGGAAAAAAAAAGTGTGTCGGTGCTTTCTGGGCCTTTCTGTCATGATGTAAGTAGAACAAAAATTTTGAAGAAAGAAAATTAGGTAGGAGAAAAAAGTGATACCATCCTGCCATGCAGAACATGACATGCACAGAGATGATAACCAAGAGTAAGTCACTGCACACTAATGAAAGGCAAGATAACGACTATCCCCAGGTATTGACGAAAAAGGTTAGTGTTATTTAGAGTGAAGCAAATTTCAGTTTGGAATGTGAGAGCTGCACAAAAAAGTAGCAGAATGAGAAGTTGGAAAAGTAAGCAGATTGAGTCTCAAGTCTTAGAATACAACTGAGCAATCATTGTCTTCAAAGCACTAACCTCTTTTCCCATGCGAAGAAGTTGAAGTTTTCCAGAAGCAGCCGTGAGTACTGGAACGGCGACAGTGGCTCGGTTGGACTGGGCGGGGTAGCAGCCTTTGCCAGCATCCTGTACAGCAAAGTTGCTATCTTTAGCATAGGTAACAGTAAGCACATTCTAGTAAATGTTTTATGCAATGTTACTATCCCCGCAGTATCTAAGCAGTATGATGGCCAAAGTGAACAACGCTGCAGTAAAACTGCAGCATAGACTAAGTATTAGCACTGCACGAAAACCGAAAAAAAAAAAATGCATGAAGTACTCAAAGAATGAACTAATTCCTAAAACTGTCTGCCAGTGGCTGAAACTTGTGCGACCTTTCTAGTTAGCTATAGAAAGTGGCTATCAATGAGTCTGAAATGTCCTTTACACATGATAAGTCTGTGATCCTAGGTCAAGGTCACCAATGATGCCATTATGTGCAGTCGTCTGCAAAACAGAGAAATTCTTGAATTACACGATCCAAGAATGAATTCATTCTACCCAAACAGGCGCACAATTTGCAAAGCTACACATGATCTCCCAATAGGCAATGGTGTTACAGGCAACCTGTATAGTATACACTATAGCAAAAGTGCTTGAATTTCAGAGCACATGTGCGCATAGTAGTTTGCCTAGCATGGTCACCCAGTAATGTAAAAAAAGGGGGTCAACGTTCCCAGTAGCTGGTCACAGTATAATGGGCATGGTTAGCTCCATGTCAACTTTCATCATAGGCACTGAGTGGCAGAAGCACCCCGTGGATGTTGTCCATGCTCTAGCAACAACAGGTACGAAATGATCGAGAATGTGTCACTGCTGCAGTGGAGCAGTGGCTCCCGTGCATTTCAGAGCTACTGGGCAGGTTGTATTTTTAGCACGCCTATGGCGAAGCGCACAAGCACTCACTCTGAGCTGTAGGCAGCCTGCGCAGTGTGCTGGACTTCCTGGGCATGCTGATTGAGCAGTAGGTGGACGGTCTCGGCCTCACGGATGCCTGCCAATTCATCAGTGGCCTTGGGTGCTGAGTTGAGCCGCTGGCAGGGCAACTGCACACACTCGGGACTCGTGTGCCCAATGTACTGCAGCAGCTGCACAGACAGCATGGCACAAGCAAGCAACTGCTTGCTATTTCTGTCTTCAGGAAAGTGACAAGAAGATCACATGGCTTTGTGGTGAGGAGAAATATGAATGGGAATGCCTGAACTGTATTGAGAACCTAAGATGGTCGTTGTTTTTGCCTTAAAATCGAAAATGCACAGTTGGGCAGAGTCTTCAGCAGTAAAGCAACTTAGCAGGCATTAGCAAGTGAGGACTCAAGTTGCAATCCTACGTGGGCAAATCAGAAACTCTTTGCCCCTATTTCTTATTAGCCAGTATAAGGCACATACAGGTAATTACATTTATATATACTATCCTAAGTGCCTTACACTATCTTTCTGCATAGTACCCACACCGATTCAGACATTTGTCCAATTGCAGCACGAAATTTGAGATACCCCTGTGGTCAGTCAACGACGCATGCAGCCTCCCCGAACGCTCGCCATCGTGCAAGTCTTCACAGCCGTTTACGTACTCGCAACACCACCACCTCACACCTTTCAAAGAGAGACACCTTTCCCCATACGTGGGCTGCATTTCCCTATGGATTTCCATGGGCGTTCGTCCCTTGATCTATAGAGAATGAATCACACTTTGTTGCTCATACGCCGTGGACGAGTGAAGCACAGCTGCCATCTTCAACAACTGAGAGCAGCGCCGTGCCGTGTAGCTACCGGCACATAAGGCCGGTCCAGTCCAAGAAAGGTCCACTGCTGGGAATGGATATGTTGACTTCACATTTAGTCGTAATTTGGCTTTAAAAAATAGGGGCAAAGACTTTCTGATTTGCCCTCATATATAGATTGGTGCTCGATTATCATTGTCATTTTTTCGTTCACATTGAGCTTCCCTGTAATGAACTGCACATGTGTGGGGATTCCTGACAGCAGTAAAAGAGGTACGATATGTCCAGTGACTGATCTTTCAGCTAAAGCACCTTATGTCAATACTAAGAGTCACCGAACGTACACACTGCAGCTAGAGCTCTCGGGTGACATGATGTAATTAGCAAGATGAATGTATGCCAAAGCTCAAATGTATTCGGAATGCAGAAAGTGCGAAGAAGTGCAAATGAAACAGCAGTGTATTCGGAATTTTTTTTTTCTTCTCTCTTAATTTGGGCTGTTGAATAATTGGATCAATTCTGTTGGTTCTGTCAAGGCTGAACTAATGAAGGCTGACTGTATAGGTACTTTCTTGAGGACCTTGCAATGCTCACATCATCCAGGTTGTCATAATTGTCTTGTGTATTTTCCAGCAGTGGTAGCTGACCAGGTGGTCGATGAAGGGGACTCCTACGCCCCGAATCACGGGTGGCAGCATCGGCATGGCAGCAGTGCTGCTCCTGTACGTCCAGGTTTCGGCCACGGTGAGTGGTGTAGTGAAGGCATGGGTCAGGAACAGGGCCTGGGTGATGCAGCGAAAGAAACTGCAGACTGAGCAACACTTCTGGCAAACGAGTTGCCGTAACCCATTAATGAGGAGACATGTCATGCCCCAACATGACTTGCTGAACAACGAAACAAAACGAGTGCGTTCTGTTACAAGAAAGTTTAGACCAGCAAGTTGATCTTAACACCGCTCAGCCCATGTATCTGATACAGGTGCACATGGTGCACTTTCTACCACAATCGAGTCCGACTGAGATCTAATTTCTCGAATGCAATTGGCTCCTTTGCGGAAGCTGTGTAAGGGAGCCAATCGACTGAGCCAACCAGACTCGACTGCACTCGACAGTGACCGACTGTGAAACTTGTATGTCCATGTGTACGATGGGCCATGAAGCTGTAGCAACAGCAAGTCCACATCCTCCTGAAGCTGCAATGTCAAGCATTACACGACACTTCTTTCCTTAATGCTGAATGCCACTGTACCCACACACTGAAGTTGTTTGAAGCAAAACAAGCATGCCAGCAAATTACCCCCTCCAACGCATGTACGCACAGTCTCTCTTTCTCTCTCACTTCCTTCTTAAAGTGAACCTTCCTTTTGCTTGTTCCTTTCTATTCCACTGCTGTGGCGACGTCAGAAACCATGCCTGGTTGGGTCAAGGAGGGTTCCCTGGCCCTCACCACAATGTCCTCTGGACGGCTGTAATTAGCTATGCCCATGAAAGCATTGCAGAAGCTGCAGCCCATACAAGCTTACTTTTGTACTCGCACGCAACACTACAGAGATGAGGTAGATAGAATAGTAGAGAGAAGGTAGAGAGATGAAACAGAGAATGGGTAGAGTCAATGCAGTCGCAACAAGCAAATAACAGCCTTGCCACTCTTCGCTCATGGCAACTTGCACAGAGGGACAAGCGTTTTTATCTTAAAATTTCAGAAGAATAAATCTCGTGCTATCAATACTCTGTTTTTGCTAAAATTTCGCAGCAAGATTGCATATGATGGTTCGGATCATTCAGTGTAGCACTTCACAATGTTGCTTGTCTGGTTTTTAAGAAAAAAAAATGCCGAGTTGCCTTTGTCTGCATCTCTAGGATGCATACCCAAGCGTATAATGAAAAAAAATCCCGAAGGACATGCTTTTCTGTATTGCAGACAGAGGAAGTGACATAGCCACCATGTTTTAAATATCAGTTACAGCAAAGACAAAGGCAAATTCAATAATATTGTTTGCAAACTAGGCATGTAACGATCCAGACCATAAAATTCAATGTTTCTGGAAAATTTGGGCAAGAAGATAAAGGCAAAATAATTTTTTGTTGCAATTTTGTGAGAAAAATGCAGATCCCTGCGCATGGGAGGAAGGTGGAAGAGGGTAAAGGCGCTGTCAGAAAGCATGCCTCATTTCGGGTCTGTTCAATACAGGAAACGCTGCTAGTATTAGAAACAGCAGCAGCTGCGAACAAACTGGAAAAATGTAAATTCAAGGTACAGTATGGCATGTTTCTGCTATTTCTTGAAAAATAACCACCATGAAAGTTTGTCTATGTGGACAAATGATGCAGGGTGTGCAGACACAAAACTGCATTAAAGCGCCGAAGCATGAAGATGACAGACATTATGCAAGCGGCCGTCCAGCAAATCAACACTTCAGCTACAATGTGATGCGTCGTGCGAGGCAAGGACACAGTGCTCACCTTCTTGCAAGCTATGAACAATGGTGCACAATGCCTCAAGCAAACACGTATTGCTGTGTGCTTTTACTATGCGGACAAATGCAGGTGGTGGACTCAAGGTAACATTTAACATCATCTTACGACTCTCGTATGCTATCAACATCACCGCCAATTATTGTCTATCAACGCAAACAGCACAGAACGCTTCGTTTATATAAATTACTATAGTGCGTAGGATCTGCATTATTATTTTTTTTTCTAAGAAATGTGGAGTGTAAGTGAGCATCTCACCAGGTGGATAGGAGCCTGCACGGCAGCCGTGAGGCCCGTACAGTGTCAGACAGTCCCAAGAAAATTTGCCGCTCAGGTCACGCACGATAGCTCGCACTTGGGACTTGCCCGTTGTGAGGCCTACGCTTGCAGCACCTCCCGAAGTTTCCTAGTAGAAGAAAGCAGTTGTGGGCATGTTTGATTTCTATCTGCTTCTCAATTTCTTCACTCGGTTCCTTACTTGACCAAGTTAAATTGTTTGAGTAAATGTTTCCTAATTCAAGAAATTGTTTAGCTAGATGGCCGATGCACTATTTTAACGCGAGAGTGTTAAGGGCCTTGTGTTGCAGAAAATCTGGTGTCGGTGTAGGCGGCATTGTCCATTAGAGAAAATCGTCCCAAACCATGCATTCCGAACCACGCAGGCACCTCTGCATGGCGCCCAGGCGTTACTGAACTATTTGAATTTCTCAAAGAAAAAATGCATCAGATAATTAGTACAGTATGACTTGCACACAAGCTACAAACATGATAGCATTGTATTGTAATTTTAGTATGCAAGAAAACATAAATCTGTTACTCGGAGACTCAAACACAAACCCTTTTTTCCAGCTGCCGTTCGAGGTGTGTCTTAGTGGCCGCAGATGCAAGGTGTGGGTACCAGGGGGACCTAGTGAGTGAGTTGTTGTCTTTATCTTAATAAAATGTTTTAGAGACATGTACTAATGCCTACATGAGTAATTATGAATATCCGAATTATGAATGGGGCAATTATGCAAAATTAATGATGATTGCAATAGTTCATTGTACTTGAATAATCAGATGTGTTTGCATTGCATAAAAGTTCGATTTTGGAGAAAAGGAAAGGCAAACTAACCATCTCACTTCTCTGTGGACACCTCAACCATGCTGTGAGGGAAGGAACGCCTGTGCCTGTGACATTAAGACAGGAGTGGAATGCTTCCACTGCTCGCAGAGGCCGCTAGGAGGAGCGATGATGTCAGAGCTAAGGCATAAAGCACCCGAGCGTGCGCTCATAGTAATTATGTAGTTATGTGACTCAAGACCATGACAAGCGAATGAGAAGATGATGCAAACGTGGCCCGATAATGCTATCGCATTCCACTCTTAAAGGCAAAGCTTAAGAGTCCTCCAAGTTTTTTTGAAGCCGATATATCTCGCTGCTCGTGAAGGGCTACCCCTAGTGCAAAGGCAGCACTTTTATGCCACAGTGCTTTATTGTTCGTGGCAAAATGAAAGGTTGTGTTTGTCATTTCCAGTGCAGTGATGGAGGCCACAGTAGTAAGTGCCAGACTTGGCACTTTCTGATCAACTAATGCTTCCAGGGGTCATAAGAATATGCTAGAATTCCTTACAACTTTCCTGCTAAATGAACAACAATGTCAGTAATACAGACATTTTCCACAGACAGTCAAATAAACTAACATGCAAATAAAGCAGGCAGCAACTACAACAATGACTTTAAAATGCTGGCCATTCAAAAGCAGCAGCAAAACCAACACTTTGAATAATTTTGCAGAACAGACTTCTCCATTTTTCTCTTACACAGGAGTCACAAAGCACACTTTCAATCGCAATCAAACCTAGTTGAGACCAAATTTATTGGTCGCGACTGGCTGCTTTGCGCAAGCTGTGGGAAGGAACCAATTGTGGTCGAGAATTTCCATCTGAATAGGGCTCGATGGTGATCAAAAGTGGCCATATGATACAAGTATATGAACACTGTAGCCTCAATCCATAAATATGCCCAGGTGAACTGAAATGGGGAAAAGAGATGCCATCTCTAAAAGGAAGAATTGAAATATGCCCAATATTTGTCCCCATAGTTGTTTTTAAAAGCAGCGCACTTTTAGACACATACTCAAACACTAATATAAGACACAAACAAGAGCGCTCAATATCTGTTTTTTTTTTTTTCAAAAAAGGGAGGAAGATTCTTTAAGCTTTTGACTGTCACAAAAGCAAGGGTGGTCTATCAATTGGTTCAGCCTTTTAGATGTATACACATACATATGCATAACACACGTGCTGAACATCTGTATGCATGTACATATAAGGTGTATCTATATACCTTTTTGGTACAATTATCAGTACGAAACATCATCATCATCATCATCATCATCAGCCTGGTTACGCCCACTGCAGGGCAAAGGCCTCTCCCATATTTCTCCAACGACCCCGGTCATGTACTAATTGTGGCCACGCCGTCCCTGCAAACTTCTTAATCTCATCCGCCCACCTAACTTTCTGCCGCCCCCTGCTACGCTTCCCTTCCCTTGGAATCCAGTCCGTAACCCTTAATGACCATCGGTTATCTTCCCTCCTCATTACATGTCCTGCCCATGCCCATTTCTTTTTCTTGATTTCAACTAAGATGTCATTAACTCGCGTTTGTTCCCTTACCCAATCTGCTCTTTTCTTATCCCTTAACGTTACACCTATCATTCTTCTTTCCATAGCTCGTTGCGTCGTCCTCAATTTGAGTAGAACTCTTTTCGTAAGCCTCCAGGTTTCTGCCCCGTAGGTGAGTACTGGTAAGACACAGCTGTTATATACTTTTCTCTTGAGGGATAATGGCAGCCTGCTGTTCATGATCTGAGAATGCCTGCCAAACGCACCCCAGCCCATTCTTATTCTCCTAATTATTTCCGTCTCATGATCCGGATCCGCCGTAACTACCTGCCCCAAGTAGGTGTATTCCCTTACGACTTCCAGTGCCTCGCTGCCTATTGTAAATTGCTGTTGTTTTCCGAGACTGTTAAACATTACTTTAGTTTTCTGCAGATTAATTTTTAGACCCACTCTTCTGCTTTGCCTCTCCAGGTCAGTGAGCATGCATTGCAATTGGTCCCCTGAGTTACTAAGCAAGGCAATATCATCAGCGAATCGCAAGTTACTAAGGTACTCTCCATTAACTTTTATCCCCAATTCTTCCCAATCCAGGTCTCTGAATACCTCCTGTAAACATGCTGTGAATAGCATTGGAGAGATCGTATCTCCCTGCCTGACGCCTTTCTTTATTGGGATTTTGTTGCTTGCTTTATGGAGGACTATGGTGGCTGTGGAGCCGCTATAGATATCTTTCAGTATTTTTACATACGGCTCGTCTACACCCTGATTCCGTAATGCCTCCATGGCTGCTGAGGTTTCGGCAGAATCAAACGCTTTCTCGTAATCAATGAAAGCTATATATAAGGGGTGGTTATATTCCGCACATTTCTCTATTACCTGATTGATAGTGTGAATATGATCTATTGTTGAGTAGCCTTTACGGAATCCTGCCTGGTCCTTTGCTTGACAGAAGTCTAAGGTGTTCCTGATTCTATTTGCTATTACCTTAGTAAATAGTTTGTAGGCAACGGACAGTAAGCTGATCGGTCTATAATTTTTCAAGTCTTTGGCGTCTCCTTTCTTATGAATTAGGATTATGTTAGCGTTTTTCCAAGATTCCGGTACACTCGAGGTCATGAGGCATTGCGTATACAGGGTGGCCAGTTTCTCTAGAACAATCTGTCCACCGTCCTTCAACAAATCTGCTGTTACCTGATCCTCCCCAGCTGCCTTCCCCCTTTGCATATCTCCCAAGGCTTTCTTTACTTCTTCCGGCGTTACCTTTGGGACTTCGAATTCCTCTATACTATTTTCCCTTCCATTATCGTCGTGGTTGCCACTGGTACTGTATAAATCTCTATAGAACTCCTCAGCCACTTGAACTATCTCATCCATATTAGTAACGATATTGCCAGCTTTGTCTTTTAACGCATACATCTGATTCTTGCCGATTCCTAGTTTCTTCTTCACTGTTTTTAGGCTTCCTCCGTTCCTGAGAGCATGTTCAATTCTATCCATATTATACTTCCTTATGTCAGCTGTCTTACGCTTGTTGATTAACTTCGAAAGTTCTGCCAGTTCTATTCTAGCTGTAGTGTTAGAGGCTTTCATACATTGGCGTTTCTTGATCAGATCTTTCGTGTCCTGCGATAGTTTGCTCGTACCCTGTCTAATGGAGTTACCACCGACTTCCATTGCACACTCCTTAATGATGCCCACAAGATTGTCATTCATTGTTTCAACACTAAGGTCCTCTTCCTGAGTTAAAGCTGAATACCTGTTCTGTAGCTTGATCTGGAATTCTTCTATTTTCCCTCTTACCGCCAACTCATTAATCGGCTTCTTGTGTACTAGTTTCTTCCGTTCCCTCCTCAGGTCTAGGCTAATTCGAGTTCTTACCATCCTGTGGTCACTGCAGCGCACTTTGCCGAGCACGTCCACATCTTGTATGATGCCAGGGTTACCGCAGAGTATGAAGTCTATTTCATTTCTAGTCTCGCCGTTCGGGCTCCTCCACGTCCACTTTCGGCTATCCCGCTTGCGGAAGAAGGTATTCATTATCCTCATATTATTCTGTTCCGCAAACTCTACTAATAACTCTCCCCTGCTATTCCTCGCGCCTATTCCATAATCCCCCACTGCCTTGTCTCCAGCCTGCTTCTTGCCTACCTTGGCATTAAAGTCGCCCATTAGTATAGTGTATTTAGTTTTCACTCTACCCATCGCTGATTCCACGTCTTCATAGAAGCTTTCGACTTCCTGGTCATCATGACTGGATGTAGGGGCGTAGACTTGTACAATCTTCATTTTGTACCTCTAATTAAGTTTCACAACAAGACTTGCTACCCTCTCGTTAATGCTATAGAATTCCTGTATGTTACCAGCAATATTCTTATTAATCAGGAATCCGACTCCTAGTTCTCTTCTCTCCGCTAAGCCCCTGTAGCACAGGACGTGCCCGCTTTTTAGCACTGTATATGCTTCTTTTGGCCTCCTAACTTCACTGAGCCCTATTATATCCCATTTAGTGCCCTCTAATTCCTCCAATAGCACTGCTAGACTCGCCTCACTAGATAGCGTTCTAACGTTAAACGTTGCCAGGTTCATATTCCATTGGCGGCCTGTCCGGAGCCAGTGATTCTTAGCACCCTCTGCAGCGTCGCAGGTCTGACCGCCGCCGTGGTCAGTTGCTTCGCAGCTGCTGGGGACTGAGGGCCGGGGTTTGATTGTGTTGTTCATATAGGAGGTTGTGGCCAAGTACTGCACCAGGGTGGCCAATCCTGCTCTGGTGAGGGAGTGCGTTACCGGTTCTGGTCACCGGGATCAGGCCACACTCCAGGCCTGTTTGTGCAATTTTATCAACACGCGGATTTTTCTTAAATTTTTTTTTTAATCCGGTGGAAAATTGCCGGCACCGGGATTCGAACCACGGACCTCTTGCACGCGAGGCGGGTGTTCTACCTCTACGCCACCGCTGCACCACGAAACATAGACCTAGCCAAGCCAAATCAATGACTTTCTCGTTCCCCAGCCATCTGTACCTTGTACGGATTAGAAAAAGTTAAGTTCTGTCCCCTGTAGAATTGTGGTTTATTCCATAACTTTAAGATCTGATCCCTTTGATGTGCACCTTTGATCACTTCCCAGCATTTCACTTGAGCAGATATTGATTTCTGGAATGAACACAAAGACCTGTCTTGCAGCAATAAACCTTTGGTTACAGCTCAGTACTTGTGTTTGTCCATTTATTGTTGGTGTGTGTGTGCCTAATGTGCAGTGCTTTCACAGCAACAATAGCCAAAGAACTAGCCCACCGGTGCCTCCTCAACAAAATTATCCCCACTTTACCACAAATGCAAGTACTCCATTTACCTCAGCAGGAATCTCAACAAGCGACAGTATGGCCATGTTGTTGAGGACAAAGAGCTGGATGTTGGGTGCTGAGAAGACTTCCTTGGACAGCTCACTGTCGCGGAGTGCAGGCACATCATCTTGCTCTGCCACCAGACTGGTAAGCTGCGCCGCACCCAGTCCCATGGGGAAATGACCAAGCTGATGAAGCAGGTGACTCAAAACCTGAAACAGGCACGGTCATCAGTGCACATAAGTGTTTTTGTGTGTTTGTGAATATCCCCAATGCGTGCATGCACATGCACGCACACCACTCTTGACACCACTCCACACAATGTGGTTCACTGTTAAAGGGAACAATCCAATGTTCAGCTCTCACTTCGCTCTCCCAGTTGCAAGCACTAGCCAAAGCCATGTCAATGCACTGCACAGGTGTGTAAGAAAGATGCCTACGCCACCAACCACAAGCCATCTACTGCAAAGCTAGACAACTGTAGACTTGCCGCGGTAAAAATTTCGCACATGCTCTGCACTCATGTGTTCCCTCTAACAGTGGGCCACACTGTACATGCAGGTTTCAATCACAATTGCTCTTTTTGCTTCCCCTCTAAACTCCTCCACATCATCTTGATCATCATCATGATGATCATCATCATCTTTTATGTCTACTGCAGGACGAAGGCCTCTCCCCGCGATCTCCGATTACCCCTGTCTCGCACCAATCGATTCCAACTAGCACCTGCAAACTTCCTAATTTCGTCGCACCACCTAGTCTTCTGCCGTCCTCTACTGCGCTTCCCTTCTCTTGGTACCCATTCTGTCACCCTAATGGTCGAACGGTTATCTAATATGCGCATTACATGACCTGCCCAGCCGCATTTTTTTTTCTCTTAATGTCTATTAGAATATTGTCTATACCCGTTTGCTCTCTGATCCAAACCACTCTCTTTCTGTCTCTTAAAGTTATGCCTAGCACTCTTCATTTCATCGCTCTTTTCGCGGTCCTTAACTTGTTCTCAAGCTTCTTTGTCAGTCTCTAAGTCTCTGCCCCATATGTCAGCACCGGTAAAATGCACCGATTGCATACATTCCTTTCCAATGATAATGGTAAGCTCCCAGTCAGGAGCTCACGATGTCTGCCATATGCGATACAACCCATTTTTATTCTTCTGTGAATTTCCTTCTCATGGTCAGGGTTCCCTTTGATTGGTTGACCTAGGTAAACATACTCCTCCACAGACTCTAGAGGCTGACTTGCGATCTTGAACTCTTGTTCCCTTGCTCTCTCCCTATGGCGTTCACGTACCACACACTACGCATGCACAGCGGACAGAATTTCATTTGATGAACACTTAACAGCCAGGGCTGTAAAAAGAAAGACTAACCATTCTGGCAGCAAGCTTCACGTTGCCACTCTTTCGAAGATCATTCTGAAGCACAGCTGGCGGCACAAAACTTGCTATGGAACGGGCGATCTTTCCACCCCCAGACAGGTGCGCCAAGGAGCTGGAGTGAGGGGCCTTGGCTTGGCCTTCACCTGGCTGTGCTTCAATGTCTGCAAGGACAATGCTTGGGCAGAGTGCTTGCAGTAGGGACAAGACATCCGGCCGCAGCAAGGGGCTCTTGCCAGTCAGGATGTGGTCCAACACCTATACCCCCGAAAGGATGGGGAAGTTCTTTCATTATTTATAGTTATCATCTATGGGCCACAGCACAGGCACACGAAACCTGATGTTATAATTTAATCAAGCTTGGCACCTCAATTGTGAACAAGGGATCTGTACAGATTATGAAGCATCAAGTTTTGTTTTTTGACGTTTTTGAGTGACCTATATGATACTAATGATATCAAAATTTGCTAGTTGGGCGATGCAGGAACACAGTATTGGATAAGCGTGTAAACTTTGATGAGCGTGTCTTTTTCTTTAAAAAGAAAAAGACATGCATTGATTAAAGTTTGTAATTTGTTATGGTAAAAACACTCATCTCTTTTTACTATGATTTCATTCACACATTAACTAGTGTATATTGTCATGACACCCCATTGACCCACCCAGCACCACCAAACTTAAAGCTGATGCCTGCATCTTGGCCACCACAAATTTATTTCATGTGTCTGACAAAAGGTGCTGTGATCCATCATAGCAGTCCATCACTGACCGTTTTCACTCCGCCCATACTGCCCTTTTCTCAGTATATTCTTGCTTCAAGACATTTTAAACTACCGCAACATTTACCCTGATGACACAAAACTTATGTTCACCATCTAATATCATCTGTGCTCCACTGTTCTTGCATAACTACATGATTTCCCAACCTCCGGACATTTAAATGTCTCTCGAACTGGCAAACCGTGTACAATAACTTTTTCTCACCCCCGTGACCTTTACTGCACTGTACGCTGCTTGCGACCTCTGCCAGCGGCAAAAGAAACTTCTGAAAACTTCTCCTGATCACCTTCAGCCTACCAAAATATCTATTGAGCCTTTATTATCATTTTTTTTTCTGCATTGGGCTGAACTTGCTAGGTCCCTTACAGATATCAACCACAGAAAACAAATGCGTTGCATTCACTACAGATTACACTATGCAGTATGTGATAACTTGAGCAGTCTCAACAAGCTGCACGGTTGATACCGCCGATTTCCTGCTCTACGACATCATCCTCCATCGCAGAGCTCCTCATCAGCTACTCGCTGACCATGATCACCACTTCCTGTCTCGCATCAGTGATCACCTCCGCTAGTGCATAGTTCAGCGCACATTCACCACTGCTTATCACACCCCGACCAACAGCCTTATGAAATGTTTCAGCTGTACGTTTCAGCCATGCTCCTATGGAGTTCATTACTACCTCATCTTAATGAACCATCTGACTTTTCTAGATTTAAATAAAATGTTTGTAACAAGGATATATTGTGCAAACGTTTGCACAAAAAATGTCTTACATAAAAAATGCCTTACGTTTAAAGTGGACAGAAGTGGAGAGCAGCCGTCAGCCTGTGGTGTTGTCAGGGCGGGTAGCGGAATGTTCATGCACCAGTCAGCCAAGCAGAAGAGAAGTGACAGCACCAGCTGAAATGTACGAGCATTGTGCCCAGACTGTTGTTACAATCTGCTATTACTCGCAAGAAAAATAACACTATGTCATAAGTCTGCTTTACACCCTTTAGCACCACATCACAAAAGCATTGTTAAAAGTAAATCTTCCAAATAAGTGTTGATATTTGTACAACCTTATTGTTTATTCAGAAACACGAGAGCTTTAGCCCTGCTGCCCTTCTGATCAGCTGTACACCAATGCTGATACCCGCTGCCTTGCATCTGCTCTATTTTGCCCAAACATAGGGGTGGCATCAGAATTTTTCTGTTGAAAGAGCAGAGTGTAATTCTCTATTTTCACTGAGGGTGCAGGAGGGCGCTCCGTCACTTCACTCGCCATGGTAATAGAAGAGGGGCATTTTGGGGTGGGGTCAGAAATAGTGAGGTCATTGATGGAGAGCCATATCAGGTAACTTAACTTGTCTCGTATCGCATACGACTACTTATCACACGTAATCAATAGACGGAAACCCGTCTGGTCGGGATGAGACATGACAAACAAAGACGTACACCGACCAAAGTAAAACTTATTAAAAGAAAAGATGTTTCGGCTTCCATAGGGAAGCCTTCAAGAAGTTTTAGTTGGTCGGTCTACGTATGTCACTTATCATACCCTCGTCACTGCCTACTTCCATAGCACTTTTTAAAACGAAGCTTTCTGTGCCTCTTCCTTTGACTTTCCCACTGCTGCTGCTGCTGTTGCTGTGGGCTGCTGTCGCACACACCGCTTTGAGGGGTGGTTCAGAGCGTGTATATGGATGACAGCACGAGTAAGAGAGAAAAGGCGACGGGAGAAACTCGTTTTCACCCCACCACATCGAATGTGCACAATGCCCTCTGGAGCTCCCTGCCCCTCGCCACATTAGCTGCTTGACAGCTGTAATTATCTATGACTCCCCTCAGAAGCATTGCAAAAACTGCAGTGCTTCCCTTTCTACTAATGTGCGAGGCCAGAGGGGACGCAGATAGAACTGTAGAGAGGAGAGAGAGGAGAGGCAGTTCCAATATAAGAGATGGGGGAAGTGATGTGAGAAGGCAAGGATACCCCACTACTATACGACAGGGTTGGGGGGAAACAGGATAAGCTTAAGTTCAACCTCTGGTACAGTACGTTGCTGCTATTTTTGAAAAATAAATGCCATGCAATTATGTCAGGTGGGCAACTTACGCAGGGCGTGCAGGAGCAGAGCCACATTAATTAAAGTGCACCGAAGGATCCAGGCGACACTACGGAAGCGGTCGACCGTCAAATCAACACTTCTGTGGCCGCCGCATTAGCTTTGTGGCTACTGGCATTGCTAGAGGTCTTGGATTTGATCTCAATCGCGGCAGCCACATTTTGACGGGGGCGAAATAGAAAATGCATGTGCACTTAGATTTCGGGACACGTTGAAGAACATCACGGTGTGAAAATTAATTCAGAGGCCGCCACTACGGCTTGCCTCATAATCCGATTGTGGTTTTGGAAACTACAGCCCCATAATCCAATTCAAGTTTAATACTTCTGCCACAATGCGATAGCCATGTGAAGAAATGACAACGCTCAACCCCCTCAGAAGTTATAAAATGTGGCGCACAACAACACCTCAAGCGAACAAATCTCCCTGTGTGTTCTGTGTACTACGCAGACAAACAGCAGTGGTGCACGCAAGGTAACGTTTAACATCAACTCACCACTCTCGTGTTAGCCTAAACAATGAAGAAATTAAGCTTTAGCTTTCTTTCTTTCTTTCTTTCTTTCTTTATTGTTTCCTCAGACACAGTCAACATCTTTGCTAGTTATCATAAATCAAAGCATCCAGCACGAAAAGCTTCGCTTACATCGATTCTCACAGTGCGTGGGATTCGCATAATTTTTAAACTAGCCATCTGCAATCTTCACATAGATGTTTGCAGATCCACTTAATAAATTGCCAGCCCTGTCCTTATGCAGGTGTTCATTTTCTTTATTGTTGCGTTGTCTCCCATCCAACAAGTGATACTACAACTGTTACTTCTACAACAAGATGAAAGAACAGACAAGGGAAACATAATATACATAACTGCTCAATGAGCTATGCTACACTGTGTATCAGCATGGCTCATTACATTGTGCTGTATTGTGTGTATTGTTTCATACAGAAAGAAACATAACCATGGGCAAGTCATCAAGCAGCTTGATCCTGCATAATGCTAATGAATGATGTTTGGTGCCCAGGCAGTGGCAGATAACACCAGAGGTCATCCTACAACTTGAGAAACTGTCTGTTTGCAACAGCAGTGATTTAAAAACATGCAAAAATATAGTACTAGCAACCTAAATACTCGAGATACAGATTACACAGCTGTGTCTGATTGGAATTTCAACACCACATTGATAAATACATGGCACAGAAACAACAGGACACCCATTGTTTCTAAGCTTTGTGTTCATATGTATGGTGTCATTAATCAAGAATTTATACAAACTTAAAATTCTGATCAGATTAGAATCTTTAAGTAAGAATATCCAAAGCACATCAGAGTAATTTGCTAGACAACTAGCTAGAAGAAAAGTAGAAAACCTAATAATCACCTTTTTGTTCTCCTCCTTGACATCAGAATCATCGCTGGGGAGAAGGTTGTGGATTGTAGATGCTACAACCTAAAAGTGCAGGAAAAAAAGAGTAAGTAAAACCTGAAATCCTTTTTGGAATATTACGTTTGAAGGCCTGAGCAAACACACACAAATTCCACCTCCAGGCATGAAACAGTGAAATACTGTGTTTAAGCATTTCTAATGGAAGTAAAAAGTGGAAAAAACAAGAATACTGGTACTTGAAAACAGCTCAAATACAATTAACAATGTCATCACACGTTCCTCAGTGCTGTCCAAGTTAAAATTAGCAAGCAAGCAAAGAAAAAAAAGAAAAAAAAAGAAGAGCAAGTGCATGAGGCACTGAACTATATCAAAAAACTTTTGTTCCAAAGCTAAACTACGGTTATGAACAATGTCATAGCACAAGGCTTGTGAAGTAAATTCAACCCCCCCCCCCCCCCCGGTTTTTTCATTAACTGCTACGGACACGAAATTTAACATTCTGTGCCTGTCAGAATGAGCACGTTGCGCCAGATATTGAAACACACGCACATCAGCCACATTGGCACAGCTGCCATAGCACTACACTCGGTATCCTTGTGTAGTGCTTCTATGCTGCATAGTGCTTCTGTGCATACCCATCAAGTGCAGCAGGCAGCAGTGTGGAGGAATATCATTAAGTGGTGCAAGGCCACTTAATTAACATAAACAACCTAACACATGTTTCCATGTGCACTCTAGTCATTGATATCCTATAAAGAAGGCCAAAAGTAAATTAAATAACCTCAAGATTACTTTATTTGCTGAGCTGCACAATGTCTGCCCTCGGAGCACAGGAGGACACCCTAAAAAATAAGAAATGCCCACAAGGAAGAAGAAGAAATAAGCATAGCTATATGGATGACATACAGCCACGAACACACACACGCAGGCAAACAAACAAACAAAAGACATGCCTGTTGTTCATGCAAAAATGTTTCGCCAACTAGCGTGACAAGAAATACTTCTTAGCTAAGGAAATGCAGCTGTCCTGCAGCGCTTACTTCAACAACAATGCCAGCAACCTGGTCCATTTGTCCCGTGAGGTAGGCAGCGTGGTCACATAACAATCGCAGCATGTCGCCCGCAACTTGCGCAATTATGTGGTTGTGATGCTGCGCAAAAAACATGTGGGTAATGCATGTGATGAACTGCACAACCAAGCACACGTGCATCACAAAATTGTGCTTTTAAATTGGTGATGCTTATAACTCAAAACAACAACAGCTTCTTTTCCCAACCATATTACAATATTGGTTTGTATTCTTAAGAAGTTGCTTAACCTACATACTTGCAGTAAAAACAGCTCTGCCTATACTTTTTGTTAAGAAAGCATCCTGAGCGAAGCAGTGACAAGCATCAATAAAATTAAGCAATATGTTTTCAATATGTAGTTGTTTCTAATAACTAGTTTCAGGTTTGCGTGGACTACAGTATTTTGTTTGAATTACTCGAAGTCACCTAAAGCAAAACAAAACATAACCCAAGAAACAACTATGAAGCATGAGTTGAGTGCACATGCAATGCACATTCTCATGCCTTTCTCTTTCCTTTTTAAGCGGCAAGACTTGTCCTAGATGAAAAAAACATTTAAAAATTATCAATAATCAATTTATGGGGCTGAGGAACTTGCAGATATACAAAAAATTTAATTAAATGGATGTGCTAATATTGAATATGAGGACATACTTTTGTTTATCTCACCTGGTTTGAATTTTAGGCAAGCTTCCTTTACTTTTTTTTCCGGAGAAGTTTGTGAAAAATCAGTTCTTCAGATTTTGCAAAACGGATAGCAATGGCTGCTGCATGATTCAAGGAATCCAATAAGACCAGCCTTACTGCTGAAACTTTATGCAGGAAGAAAACTTCCAGAAAAACATTCTTTTGAATGTCAACTTTGAAGTCACGCAACTCTTGTTAACACAAGAGCTTACTGAACTCCTCTTCCCAGCAAAAGCAAAAGTGCAAGAAGGAAAAAAAAAAAAAAACCTGAGAGACGCTCAATTTCAATTAAGTAGGTTTAAAACACGGAGAAAACATGACAGGCTCACTGAAATCTCTTTAAATTAAATGGGCGTGTGGCTTCTTAGAGTTTGAAATGTTGTGAAATCAGTGAAAATTAAGCTTACCCTTATTGACAAAAGGAGGACTCCGATGGCTTCCCGAGCTTTGGGATGGCCCGTTTGGTGGGCAAGTTCCTCGTAGGCAAAGATCCCCAGGGCACATAAAGCTGTGCACCTGGGATTCAACCACCAGAGGCAAAAACACATCACTCATGCAGACACAAAACATGTACAATTTAAAGGGAAGAAACGGCTCAGGGCTAATTAAAGTTTTCCTCTTCAAATGTGCAAAACGCAAAAACGCTTTTATCAGACAACTGGCAAACTCATTTGAATAAAATTTGCTGCATTTAAGAGAGAAAGCTAAATTTTACTAATTGTAGGAAGCGACATCTTGAGTTAGGGTCTGAAACTTCTACAAAAATTGACGAACATCAACAAATAAACAAAGGAAATTGAAGGACAAGTTTACAAGTTCATGAGCTATGCACTAGAAACTGGGAGTATCACAATTCTATTGACTGTATCTGCTACTAGTACATTGCCTACAGTCAGTGGCATAGCCAGGAGCTGGCTCATCTTTTGCTTACCTTGCCACTCCGTCTGGGTCTGTCTTTCCTGCTTTCAGCAGCAAGTCTACAATGACTTCCTGAAAATACAAAAACATGTCACATAAGTAGGCGCCAAAATGTTTTGGCAATTGCAAATAATATGATGTCCAGGAAGATGATGTTTTTCAACACGATTCAGATGGAAACAAAAGGATACAGGCCCATGGTTTCATCAAAGGAACAATCTATGTAAATTTTAAGAGCAGAATGCTGTATGAGCTTTTTCCTTCAGACAAGAAAGGATACTGCAAACAATCTGGACCTAATTTTCACAGCTCTCTCAAATGGCTAGCATTTTAAGAAAATTTGTCTTGCATGCAATATGCGCTTGCATCACAATACTAGCACTTAGTGGCATTTAGTACACCTCAATTATTGATAATACATATTAAGATGTGGGCAAAACAACAAATATTGAACACATGAATAAGAATTACTTTACTGTAATTGCTTCATGTACATGCTTCGTGTGCACCAGATAACCATTCCTCACCTGTTCAAATGCACGTCTGTTCTAATACCAATAATCATCATTTCATGCACTTTCTTTGCTGATGACTATGTGCTAGCTTTACTGACAGAAATGCAGCTTGCCCTGTGTGTTATTTAATGAAGTGCATTCAAAACGATCATGATTATTATTGGGTCACAAAAACGTTACCCTCCTGTGCACTGCATATATGACCTACATGTCTTTTTTGCGTCATGTTTCATATTTTTCATTACAGTACAACCTCGTTTGTATGTTCTTTAACCGCGGGGAAAGAGTGCATGATCTGGGAAAATGTAACATGGGAACAGTTGCTGCAGCACCACAGATGAGGCAAGAAGCTATTTTCACATAAAACTTTATTTGAAGTTGAAGAGAAAGGCAACAGACTTTGAAAACCCACTAAACAGAAACTATTGAAACAAACCATTGAAAAAACATAAAGTGAACATTTTCAGCGACAACATGTGGTGGTGCTGCCAACGGACGATGTCGCTCTGAGGGTGAGCCATTGCTGTTTTTGGAAATAACCACAAAGCCAAACGTAACAAATGGGAAGGTAATACTTACAGCCCTATGAGAACTAAACGTTAGTAGACTTTCATAATGTAAGAGTCAGCAACACTTAATAAGCAGGAATGTATCAACGAGGTCTACAATGAACGAACTACCTCAAAAAGGTGTTGATGTTCATCCTGAGTAATTTTACTTCATCTGTTTGTCATCTTCACTTTTCATACGTAAACAAATGAAACTATTGTCACCTTTATGCTTGCAGCTGCTGCCTGCTGTGGAGGCTCCGATGGCGTACACTGCAGCGCTTGCAGCTCGGTGTAGACGTTCGGGAAGCACACCAGGCTGCCCAATAGCGTCACTGCTTCAACATGTGGCATCTTCGAGGAAAAAGAGAGAAAAACAAAATTCAGAGTGCATACATGCTCCTTTTGCAAACTGAGAACATTCACTTGAGGAACAGGCTTCTGTAAGCTATCGTCACTGAATCAAATAAATTCTCTCAGTGCCTAACACACACAGCCTTTGTCAAAGGTTTTGAAAGCAACTGAATGGCATATCGGCTAACGTATGACACAGAATAAATACACATGCGCACAGCAAAACAAGTACTACAAGTGGACTTTTGAGCAGCTGAACAAAGACAACATATTAGGAAACGGTGACCTCTCAGCCAAATAGAGCAACATGGAAGGCAGGCCTAGATTTCACACCTTGAGCAAGCAAGACATTGTTCCTGTGACTTTTTTTACTTTTTTAACTGCCTGTTGTTCTTTCAGTACAACACCCTGTAGATCCTCTATTTTTTTCAATATCTACTTTCATGTCATTGTCTTGTTCTTGTAGGTGGACAGATTCCCATGTTTTTCTAGTAAAATTTTAGTACTATGAGTGTAGCAAGTGCTGTGTGTATCTTGCACTTTCCCAATGCCACTGTGCTGTTTATTAGCATGGGCAGGGCAGTGAGAGAAAGAGAATACAGGACAGGAAAAACATTAAGGCTAGCTAAAGCAGACGTTCAGTTGGCTATATTCTACATGGTAGAGGGCAGGAAATATAAGGAGAAAATAAAATTAAGATACGAAAGACAAAACTGCCAATGCCTGCAAGGTGAGACATATTCACAGTACTTACAGTACTCATGCTGCCCCAAAATTTTCAAAACACACAGCACTGTCTTTAAGACGGGATGCAGGGCTAAAATGACTATTTTAGACAGAAATTCACAACTTCTAATTTTGTGTGTTTTGGATTTCTAAGCACATAAAGAAGCTCCTCGCCAGGTTTGGTTATTATCTATGCTGTAGAAGAGAAGAAAATTAAGTTTTTTCGCTCAGTAGTTGCATGCTATGAGACCTTTGAGTCGATTTTTTTCAGTTCACACTTCTTGGCCAATTCGTACTTTAAAGAAAACTATTCTTTTGAAACTGCAGAGGTGAAAACTGTAAGATTGTTTCTAGGCTGAAAATTTGTGAGGAACAAGACCATGGATATCTTGAATGTTTAAGTTGCCTATATTAAAAAAAGTATGCATTTCTGGATCACTGTAACAAAAAAACAAAAAAAAACAAATGAAAACTTAGTTTTAAAGTGACGCAGTTTCTACAGAAGAAAGCATAAAAGATCAATGCTATTTGCGTACCACTTGGAACAACTTGACCATCTGACTTCCTACCATTAGAACCAGTGAAAAGTTTGCACTTGTGTCTGTTGTCCACCGGTCCTCATTCGAAGTGGCGTGCAAATAACATTAATCATGAATTGTAACTAGCCTAAACCAGTGCCATTCTAAGGCATAAAAGTGCAAGCAGCTATTTCTATTCTCTAATATAGGGCATCTAGAAGGTATTTCTTAAAAAATGTTTATTTAACATTATAATTTTTAAAATGATAATTTTCCTAAGGTTACAAACTCATTTTCTCAATGAGACATGCATATCTTTCTTGGTAGTAGTTGTTCTACGGTAATCAAACTTACCACATGTTCTAACGACAAGAAGACAAAGCCTCATGCCGAATTTCGTTGAAGTTGGCATGTCGGTTCGAAAGTTGACCTTTCAGCCTTGAATTTCCAGTTCAGCAACTTGCACTAATATCAGCTTTAAGCAGTGCCTGTGAATGCTACATTGAAATGCTTGTCCAACAAACTGTCACACAGAAGCTGCGTGATTGTCTCTAAACGTTCACAGACGCCATGTTTGGGGCTATCAGCTACTGCAGTAAAAAAGCAACTTGGGTGTCCGGGTGCCACTGCAAGCTATAAGTGACACAAGTGAGTGGAGTTAGAACCACACTAAACAGGAAAAAGAGAGAGAGAGAGAGGATGCAGTGTTGCAGCTGAGCTACTATCAGCCGCTGCCCAGGGCATGCTAGATGATGAAGAGGAAGCTGCTTTGGTGTGTCTAATAAATAATAAATGTGCCCGCAGTCGCTAGGAATGGCGACCTTCACAAGGTTAACAAAGCGAAGCTGGCAGCTGAAGGAAGGGACATGGGCAAGCTCACTCACCCCTTTGATAGCACTGGAATTGACGACGGTGCTGGCACCATGAATAAAGTTGAGCAGAAGCACAGTGTGACCAGGAAGCCTGCTTGCGAAAAACTTGGTCCCGCAGTACTTGACAATAGCGTTGATAACCTTCTGCAATAAGAACATAACATAGCATTGGGAACAAGCACCTGTGATGTCTCAATAGTGGCGACTTTGTAAGAGAAGCTCATTATTTGCATTTCATCATTGGCATAGCCACGCAAACGCCAAAGAAAAACCGAAAAAAATTAATACTACACTTGCTGATGTTCTTGTTTCGTGTGTCAATGTTTGGGAAACAAGCCTAAATTTACAGCCTGTCACATAATTTTTTTCCTCTTAATGGGTTTTAAGCAAGTTATGAGGCAGCCGATAATGGGTGGCAAAAAAATACTCGAGCTACCCTTTTAAGCAGCCTTGGTTTCAATTTGTCTCAGGACGTATTTGTCAATGTGCCCTATAAATACAATGCATCGAAATGGGGACAAACACTGAAGACTTCAGATATGCAAGGAAAGTGGTACGAGTGAGTGGCAAAACTCGAGATTTGGACAAATCACTCATTTTATTCACAAATGTTGCCTGTCCCTTGCTCCTAAGAACTCACAAGCTTGGGAGCAATTATCATTACTGAAAGAACCAAAGAAATATTATCTCATGTGCCAGGAAGATTGCTGTGCACCTTCCTGGCACAAAGGCTACACATAGTATCACATTAGGCCCTAGCCTTTGAACAAAGCCTTTGATTTATACGGTCATTGTAAGCCAGCACATGACTACGGCATGATGCTCAGGATTGTTAACATCCACCTTTGCCACCTGTCCAGGAGTACTATTGCAATCCAAGTCAAAGTGGCCACTTGCCTGGTCTTCTCCCAGCAATCCTGCGTGGAGCACCCGGTAGAAGCGAGCGAGGTAGTCGAAGGAGAGGGGAATGTCGTGGCGCCTCACTGTCAGCCAACACAGAAGCCGCAACGCCAGCAGCTTTCCCTTCTCAAAGCCCTCGGGAAGACCCGTCGCCTGAAATGCACACAGATCACACAGCGACGTTTGGTAAGTACGAGTGACTATGCAATGGCATAGTAGGTGAAAGCAATGGCCGAAATCTGATGGAGCACAAGACGCTACATTGCCGCAGCCTTCATTATCTACAGCACAAAAAACACAGAGGCAATGAAACGAAGGGACAGTATGAGCACAGTCTTTCAACTAAAGGTTCATTCAAAACATGACAATTCAATATTCATGATTTAAAAAAAAAAGAAAAAAAGAAGAAGAAAGAAAGAAAGGAAAAAAAGACAATAAAGACGGAAGACAAGTTGAAACTGTGAGGGAAGACCAGGATCAAAAACAAGGAGAAAAGATTGTGAATGACCTCTGTGCGCTAAGACACAGTCTAGTTATGCCAAGGTCTGTGTACAACAGTACTGCAAAATCATTTACAGCCACTGTGCCACTATCGGGTTCATTCAACAGGTGTGTTGCTATACTGGGGACACAAAACAGAGGTAAAAAAATACGAAAAAGAAAAAAAAAAGTGCAGCTTGTGCAAAATGAGATTGCGTAGCGTCCAAGAAGAGCTCAAGCTATCAGCCGGGTAGACTTAGGTACTATATTGGATGTTGTTGTCATACCTGAACAATGGTTTCAAAAGTTCACCCTTATTTTTCTCAAAGCTGCATCTTATACATTCTCTTATTATGTAAGCGCTATTCTGATTAAGATTTCTGTATACTGTTTCTTGTTGTGCTGTGTACTGCTTCTTGATACACAAACCTGTGCATTGAGCCAGAACGGTTTAACACGTGTGGTAAAGCTTGATAATATGGTTTGCAGTAAATGTTTGATCTTAAATTTTGTTTTAGTTTTTTTTTTGAAGAGAACATGCCTCAACCTAGGGTAGTCGCGCGTGTGTGCGTGCATGCATGTGCGTGCATGCGTGTTTGTGTGTGTACGTGCATGTGCAATCTAGATAACCACGATATAATTTGCAGCCATGGTGTTACTATTGGGTTCACTCCATAACATTAATTCGTAATGCTGAGGAATGATCTTTTCTGTCATTTTACTGGGCCGATGCGGAAATTTCCACTATGAGAAAGCCCTGGTGACTAGTTTCGAAAACATCCTCACCTCAAAGAGCCATGGTGCAATCAGCAGAAGCGGAGGAATGAGCGTTGGAGGAGGAGGAGTGGTCATGTTGTCTTCCGTGATGCCAAGATTGTCACGCATCTGACGGAAGGATGAAACAAGAACCATGCGAAGCAATAATGAAAACAAGCGAAGACATTGACAGTACCAAGAACACACAGTTCACTCTCCAAATTAGCAAACTATGACTGTCACGCAGAAAAAAGAGGCAAATAAGCAGTGAAAGAGCAGTGTGTGGTCTTAATGTCATTATAACAGCTATATTTACACCAATGTCATTACATTAGAAACATCAGTCATGTTATTGCAAGCATAATTTATTGCTTTAAGTGCTGGCAGAAAATCAGAAAAGGTGTTCAGAAAATGACTTTCTTAAATTGCTCATCTGGATAGAATATTTTTTGCAGATTTGAAATTTATGTAATCTGGGGGTAATCAACTCGCAACTTGTGTCTGGAAATGCAAAATAACAAGAACCATGTTTGTTAATTGACTAGAAATGTCATAGTTGATTTCAGTTCCGTCACAACAGCTTGACGCTACAGGTACATTTTGGAGCAAGCATTCGGTGAGAAACGCTTGCAAATGTGAAAAGTCAAATTTCTGGAAGAGTGGTTGCAGAGGATTAGAATGTTGCTTTCGTATGACATATCTGAAAACACGATAGGAGGCAAAGTGCCACACCCCACACCTCACACACAGAAGCATGTCACTTCGCAGACTTCATTGCCACTGTAGCTTCTACCTTTGCAACAGACAATGCATTGCCTTGTAGGACATTCTTTTGCCTGTTGGATGGGATGAAGTCCACAATTTCAAAGTGCCGTGCTGCCAGATGTGTAAGGCCTTCTTCCAAAGAATGTGCATGTCCGAGGGGGCAGCAACATGCTACTGGCAGCTGCCATTTTCAAAACCTCTACTGGGCGAACGGAGTCCATACGCACTTTAGCAGCCAAAGAGGGAACTCACCAGAACATCAAAATGGATTGTATGAACCCAGCCCAGTTACCGGCACTTAGAAAGAGTGCCCAAACATGTGCATGAGAGACACTCGTCCTTGGCACTTTTTGCAAAAAAACATTGCAGCCGAGTAAGGCTCGTTAGTGGAACTTTAATGATTAATAAGCATCTTCCATTATTACATAGTTTGACAAACACAGGCTACAAATCTCTCCAAGCCTTGTCAATCAAAAAGGCCTAGTGAATCCAGAAGCAGCCACACCACCAAATCCCCCTCTTTTGTAAAAGCAGCAGTATAATTTCTATTTTGATGGCAAAGGTGCATAAATTTTTTATTACAGTACCCTGAGTGTGCCACGAGGGAGGAACAGGGTGGGGGAGCACGCTTCAAAGTTCTTTGTGTGCTAACATCTTAGACTCTCGAAATGTTTCTGGCATTGTGCAATTGTTGATAATTTATCTGTCATTACTGTTAAAATATCATATAGCGTGATCTTGCAGGATGATGACCATTTGCTCAGACATTCCTCCTTAAACACTACAAGAACTTTTCTCGGTATTGACCCGGCCGCTTCACTTTGTTCATCTTTGGTTTGTGTAAAATGGACTAAATGTTGCTTTTGCAATGTACATTTATTATGAATAATATATATGTAAGACGTTCAATATCTTTTGTGTGTATGTGTGTGAACATATGCCAGCATATCGTAGCTGCAAATCCTTTGTATCTTCTGTGAATGACCCCTCCCTCCCTCTCTCCTCCCATATTATCTATGGGAGGTATCGGTAATGAATGAATGAAGGAATATCCCAATGTTGCATGAAACCTCACAGGATGGCTGCAAAGCATAGAGTTCGTTCGACATGCTCAGTACACTAGCTGCCTGACTGACCTTAATGAGCGTTTCTGAGAGGTCGATGAGGTGCTCCATGACCTGGGCGTGGATGACCGGGTCGCGAATCGCGTTCACATTTCCCAAGGCTCCCAGCATCCGCCGCCACAAGACAACAGCCACCTCAGGTAACCAGCCCTTCACACTGCCGCCGGCCAGAACACTGCGTCGGTCTGTGCCCGGACCTACATCTGATGGCCACCAAGCAGTTTCTGACAGTTAGCAGACATTCACTATAGCAAACTCTACTCATATCGGTCCTCCCGCAAAATGGTGCAAAGTAAACCTACAAACTTTATTACTTCTCCCAAACAATAAATGACATTATATGGCAAACAGTACACTAAACGGGGCTAAGACTAGAGAAACAGACAACGTGGGCCCTGGCTTTCAACTAAAGTTTATTAACAAGGGTGAAAGATAAATTTTAGTTCAAAGTCGATGCCTTTGTTGTTCATTTCCTTAGTCTCACCCTCAAAATCAGAAATGCATCTTAACCTGAAGCTCATGCTTGACTTGATCTAAATCATGCCACGTGTGAACGTGCCCAAAATGCTCACAGCATTTTCCTCAGCGTGTTCACAACAGGCATCATTCAGATCAAGTCAAGCATGGGCTTCACAAGTTAAGATGCATTTCTGAATGCAGGAGTTAGACCCATTTTATTATGCTGTTTGCTGTAGTACATTGTCACACCAAAAACTCAGCTGTTTTGCATATATATGAGTAGTCATGCATCCACAAAAACAACTTCTTTCCCCTTTTGTGTGACTTGAGGCTCAATCAACTCTTCTTGACACATCTTGTGTGGTGTACAATCATCCATCTATGCCAGAAATTTGCTACCCGATAGATTTCTTGCCCTAACAACACCAATTGAATGGAAACACATTCACCATAAATAATGCAAGTCATTTACTCTGCCCCAACTATTTATATACAGTTTGTTTCTTCTAGGCTAATCTACAGCACAATTGTTAACATAATTTCCTTGCATTATGTATATGTTTCATGTCTTCATGACACTTGTACTATTGCCATACTGTGTTTTGTGACACACTATGTGAGTGAGGGTAAAATGAATGAGAAACAAGAAACATGGCTGCATAATGGACACCTAAACAAGGCATTAGTGAAAAATGCACAAGTACAAAAGATGCCACATGAGCGCATGGATAAATGGAATGCCTTGTGATAGAAGAGCTTACACACAGCATAACATGCTAAGCATATAAAAAAGAAGGAGTACAAAAGAAGTTGGCTGCAGATTTGTTGACAAGGCAGACTTAAGTCATTTAGCTCTTTTTTTTTTTACTGTAAATTTGTGACCTAAATTTGGCCAGTCTACTGAAGGGCTGGCTAAGAAGGTGCATGAATAAAAATATTTATACAGCAGTTGACTAGACAAGAAGGTGCCGTTGATATACAGCTATTGTTAAACTACATATTTCAACCACAGTCTTAGGTATACGATCATGCTTTGCGGGGGAAAGTCATATGTCTCAAGTTTGTCTTCCTGGCACAACTCTCGCGTCTACTGATATTCGGCTTTCGTGCATGACCGTAGCAGCTACGTAGCTATAACAGATGGCACAAACGCTCCATAGCTGGTGCCACCTAATGGCTTGAGTAACTCGAGCAATAAGGAAGTTGCTGCATTCTCATTGGCTTGGAGACAGCCCGCTCATGCCATGCCCTTCATGGGACTATGTCAAGAAAAGCTTTCAATTCAGATTCGGAGTGCGGCACCAGCATGAGAGAATACGATTACTCATATGCACTTCTTTTAGTGGTATTATAGCTGTAAATAAGATAGGCCTCAGGGTCTGGCATCGCCAAACATTCACTCAGTATCCATACATGGCGAGCCAAATTTCCTTGATTCATAGGTGCAGTCTCATTCGAAAACTATCCCTCGTATCTTGGCTAGCTAGCATTACAGTATACGAAGATAAATGCCCTTTTGCATTGCCATTTACTGATTACCGGAACACTTGATGGCAGCACAAGCAGCGCTGGTAGCAATGCCTTGTGGGGTTCTGCTGAACCATGTGTTAAAGAAAGCTTTTGTGTTGCCTGACTGTTCTCTCTGAAGAAAACAGTAACTATACATCAACTTTAATGCTGTTTCCAAAGCTTTATACCAGTGCCATGTTGCGTCCATCATAGCAATAACATTTTTGTGCAGCCTGTACTGCCATGGCCACAAGTGGTGTTGGTATAACACTCCCACAGCTAGATCTAGTAAACATACACAAGTTACCCAAGAAAGTGGATGGGAGGAAAGCCGTCACAGTAGCTCAATTGGTAGAGCATCATGAGAGTAATGCAGAGGTTAGGGCTCCGGCTCCCACCAACGGCAAGTTGTCTTTTCATCCATTTTCATTTCCGTTTTCCATATTATTTCTGCATTTCCATTAAAGCCACAGTTAATTTTCTCTACGCTTTCCCTGGCTTCATTGTTCATTGGCTTCATATGGCTGTGATGAACAAAATTCTGTCCCTCAGCTCGTTTTTTTCTTGTTGAAGTCAGCATCATGAGATAATATCACCAGCATTTCTGCTTATGTCTACGCCTACAGTATTCAAATACTCCTTAAATTGTGACCCGTATAGAGACAAGCTATAAAACTCTCTAATATGTTTAAGCAGAAAAAGAAACAAATTATTGTGCAGGACACAACTCACCTTTCCTTTTCCTTTCTGACAGACCTGCTAAGCAACAAGAACGAATTTCCAACTCAACCCATGAAGCACGAATTTTTAACTAGTGAGGAAACCAGAAGACATAGTTGGAGAAGTACAGGCTTTGGCACACACCAGCTGAGTTGCAGGTGTTCTCGCTGCTAGTGACGATGACCTCAATCTGGATGGGCGAGTCCTTGATGCTAGTGCTCTCCAAGCCACTAGATGGCGTGGGCGATGGTGAACGACTTCGGTACTCTGACGTATGGGACATGCACGGTGATTCAACTGCACAGAAATGGCATTGGCATCGAAACACTCCCAGTAAAGCCCAACTGGCTGCACTCAACAAAAAATGAACTGCTAAGCATTCTGATTGTAAGCTAATGCACTGACTGTCTCAGTAAATTGCAGAGACAGGTATCAGATATGAAAATATGAAGATATGAAGGTATCAGATATGAAAATTAACGTACAATACATAGTATATCATAAGGCACACAACATTCGTATGCCAAATGTAGTCAACATTAAGGAATGATACTGAATCACACAGGTAGCTTCTGCTCTTGTGCATGGAGTGCACATTACAGAGGGACCAACAATTAAGTTTAGTACATGCCACAGAGAAGGCGAAAGAGGTACATGACTTCCACTCTCATGCGGTTTGCGATTCCTGAGGGTTAGTAATAATCATTAGTACATTTAATGCAATTAGTACACAATGTAGACAATTAGAACACCAAAATTCCTGTCATATGCTTAAACAGAGCAATAAGCATGAACAGAAAAAAACAAACAGTAAAGTTAGATTTTGTTAAGTTCCACGTTTAAAATTCCAGACAGTGGTAGGAAGAGATTTGAATTCCAAAGGAGACTTAAATAATGTGGGCTTCACACCAGCCACTAATCTAAAAGTTAAGTTCAACATAAGCTGCTAAATTGAAATCGAAGGTTGACATTTCAGTTTGCATTGACGATAGAACGACGAACATGCAATCTCTACAACAATGACCATGACTGTGTGGCAAAGCATAAATGTGTGATTAGTCAAGCGTGCACCACAAGGACAATCGGACAAAGGTGCGAGATTAGAAAAAGTGAAGCAAAAGAAATAAACTGTTTGAGAATCTGTTAAATAGCCATGCTGGTTAAGCAATATATATATTTGGGTTCAGCAAAAGTGCAGACACTATGAACACAATGAAAGGGAAGCAAATGATAGTTAACCATATTCTAAAAAAAAGGGGGGGGGGTGGTGGTATCAGAAGGGACACTAAATAGAAACACTAAATCACGTTTGACTCGTAAGCAGTTCTTTCATAAGCTTGTTTCTACTTCTTTGGGCCAAACAATGTCGATAATGTAGTCGCATGTCACAAAGGGTTGACAAAAGTGACGAGTTTGAGTGCTTGCATATATGTAATTCTCCGTCTAGAATAACTTGACAAGCACTTTACTGACATCAAGCAAATGTAGTCCAAGTCAGTATCTCATGATTTCAATCATGAATCACCTTGGAATCTCAAAGTGACTTCAAGCACCTGTCTTTTGCTTGTGTGTTTCTTCTAGCTTACTGGGCCTCTGCTCACAGTTTCTCTTACTTATGTAGTTTCACTTACTTGGGGTTTCAAAAGCTTAACCTACCTATCTGTCTTAAGCTGATGATATTTCTCTTTAGTGCCCCTCTATATTGGAAGCAAAGTATCATTTCTGTTTGCACATCACACAGGAAAACTACATAGGTCAAGAAAAAGCGGGGATCTCTACGACTTGGGAAACACTACAGCGTTCCCAGCCATTGCTTAGTGTGTCAGCCATGGCCCACTTTCCAATTACGTGCAGGCGAAAAAGTGAGATGAACTATACTTTTAAACTGCACTAACGCTATGCTGTGAATGCACCAACCAGACCTGCCCTATACTTCTTGCTGTTAATCTCAACTACCCGAATTCGATCTTCTATCCACAGTGCCATCTTGCCACCTCTTAAGGCTATGCCTATTGTTTTCCATTTCATTGCTCATTGCACATACTTTAGCTGCTAAATACAAGTTGCTCAAATATTCCCCCATTAAGTGTTACCTTGAAACACTCCCCACCATAAAGCTCTATGCATAGCAGATGGATTTTATTCAACCCAACATTGTCTGAGAAAGCACACAAATGTACGCACCCCAAGATTCAGTGAACAGTAAACTACGCATCACTGTTACTCTAGCCATGCTGGTTTTTCATTCTCAACTTTAGTTCCAAACTCAGCCTTTGCTACTTTGTTCAACATCACAATTTAAGTTTCATTGAACGCTCTATATAATGCTGTGAATGCACAAGTGCTGACTGTTCACACAGTCAGAAAAAATAGTTTACGGGACATGGCAGCCATGAAAGAACAGAACTTATTCGAAATCTGATACTGTAACGCACTTGAATCACGCCTTTCTGTTTCAAGGTTTGTGCCAAGGGTACCAAAGTAATTTTTGGTGACCCTCCACTCTCGTTATGCAAACTTCTGCAGTTGAGCAGGCATTGACAGTCTATTACGAACATGGCCTCTGGTGACACACTAGGCAATGTCGTGCTCGTTAAGACATCGACGATGTTGAACTTTTATCACCTCACCTCTTAGGGACAAGTAATCCACAGACTTGCTCCGGCCGAGTGGGCACAGCCGGCCATCCGACTGAATGTTTGTGTCGGAAGACACTAGTGGTCGGGGGAGAAAAAAAGAAAGAAAAAGAGCAGGGAGAGAGAGATAGAATAAAAGAAAAGAGAGAGCAAACAAAGAAGGACAGCTGTGAACAAAACACTAAAGAGCAAACTAAACAAACATGAAAAGAAAGGTACTGAAATGACATTGCGCCGAAGAACTCTTCAACACATCTGTTACACACAGATGACAACTCCTCAAGCAGAGACTGAGTGCAGAACGTTTGTGCCTAAATGACAAAACAGTGAGCAGAGCAGCCGCCAGTGCAATGCACAAAGCTATACTAGACTACGACAGATTATGATACGGTGCTATAACTACGTATGTTCAAGTCAAAATATGCAGCAACACATGTGGAAATGTGAAAATTAAACAGTCCCTACCTGATGTAATGTCAAACCTGTCCTGAGCAGGAGCAGCATGTGCTCTTCTCATGCGCCGCAGTCGTTCAACTGAAAGACAGTCAAGAAACAAAACATTATTACAAAGTGTGAATGTGAGATAGAGCACTGGTACATTGCCTACTTAGAGACGAGAACATTGACCAAATAGCTATTATGCTGCGCGCATCACATCACATTGCCAATCCTAACAGCATTCAACACATGGAATTGACTAACTGAATCAATTAGTTTTATGTCAGAAAATTTTCACGTGCAGTGATCTAGTGAGGGCCAATGAAAATGAATTTAACCATCATCATCATCATCATCATCCTGGTTACGCCCACTGCAGGGCAAAGGCCTCTCCCATACTTCTCCAACTACCCCAGTCATGTACTAATTGTGGCCATGTCATCCCTGCAAACTTCTTAACCTCATCCGCCCACGTAACTTTCTGCCGCTCCCTGCTACGCTTCCCTTCCCGGAATCCAGTCCATAACCCTTAATGACCATCGGTTATCCTGCCTCCACATTACATGTCCTGCCCATGCCCATTTCTTTTTCTTGATTTCAACTAAGATGTCATTACCTCGCGTTTTTTCCCTCACCTAATCTACTCTTTTCTTATCCCTGAACGTTACACCCATCATTCTTCTTTCCATACCTCGTTGTGTTGTCCTCAATTTAAGTAGAACCTTTTTCGTAAGCCTCCAGGTTTCTGCCCCGTAGGTGAGTACTGGTAAGACACAGCTATTATACATTTTTCTCTTGAGGGATAATGGCAACCTGCTGTTCATGATCTGAGAATGTCTGCCAAACACACCCCAGCCCATTCTTATTCTTTAACCAAAGCCCAGAGAATTTTATCAGGACAATTTACTGGCTATGGATGTCACTAAAAGAGTCACTAAAGTGCCAAAAGAAAGAAAAGCTGTCATTAGGGCAACTAAAAACTTGCAAAGCTTAGTGACATTCTTGTTCAGTTACCGACATTGAGGAGAACCAATTGAAACAGAGCAGAGACTGACCTTTGTGCACAAGAAGGTGGCCATCAGAGTAACACCGTACAACAGGTGGTGGCTTCTCTGAAGCCCTGTCACCATGGTGGCTTGGTAAGGAACTATCACCGCTGTTGTATCGAGCTCGGTCAGAATTCCTGTCATCATCTACAAATACCAGGATAGCACGCACACGCTCATTACACAAGCAGTAAGCCAGAGAGACAGCTGTGAATCTACATGTTACAAAGAGCAATCCTCAAATTCTCTGTAAACTTATGCATTTTTACAAGGGTACTGCATGGTTTCGTCACTGAAAAATAAGGATGCAATGGTCTCTGGAGAAAATATTCAACAAGAGAGATAACAAAGTAAAACCGTTTTCTTGAACAAAATAATATATACCATGCAGTTTACTTTCAAATAATTTTTTCTTAAATTGCATTGAGCACATTTTATTGAGCATTGAGCTTTTGCCTTGCACAGGTGAATTGCCTTAAGAGGCAGTGTTACTTGTGTGAGAATTTGTGAAGTTACTTGCATGTCCAGGTGAACAATTAAAAAGATCCACTAAAATAACTGTTTACTTATTCACTTTAGAGCACATGTTCTAATCACAAAATTGGAGCAGAGCAGTATAGTGAATTTATGTCTTAGCAGATATCCTAAGACTACACTTTCAGGACATCCATCTCCAAAATCTGCTAACAAATGCACTTGCATTACAATTAGGATCACCCCACCTGCTTGTTAAAGATGCACGCTCTTGGTAAACTTGACTAATACACCCAGTGGCATAGCAACGAGGGGGGGGGGAGGGGGCGTGGGCCCTGGGTGCGAGGGGCCAGTGGGGGGTGTCATATATGTCTGAAGACACCGGGAACTTGTCGATATCTTCGCCTTTCTCGACTACACCAAAGGGGGGGGGGGAGGGGGGGGAGGATGACAGAAGACCTATGGGCCCCGGGTACCAGACGACCTAGCTACGCCACTGACGCCAATGTATTTTGCAGTTTACTTTGAGGCTGGATATGTCAAAAGGGGTGCCAATCCAGTACTCTTACAGTTGATACTAAGAAACACAACTTCACTACTGCTTGCCCTAGATTTCTCACTTGTGGCATGCGCTATAAAGTGAGTACCGTACTTTCTAGTCTATAAGTCGCGCCTTTGTATAAGTCGCAGGCCCCTCAAAATGGCAGTCTTCCGGCGGGGAAAAAAACGTATTTAAGTTGCACCGGTGTATAAGGCGTGCCCGTTCATTCGGTAAGCAAATTAAGAACTTGTTGAGGATCAGGTCGTGAAAAAGTGTCACAAAAATACCTGCTTGCAGCGACTGCCGCCTTTGCACGAATCCCACGGTAGGACATTCGTGCAAGCGCCTTCAACGTCTAGACGATACTTTTCAGAAGTATATTATTCCGATAGCATGAACAATGCTATTGACAGCTTGCATGACAGCGTTCAGTCAAAGCCATCAAAGTCGTCCTCCCCCGAGTCCCTTACAAACAGTGCAGCTACTTCAGGTTGGCGTTCTGCTGGCACATGGTTAGCGGCGTCATGGTTAGCGAGGCTGCGTTGACACACGCAAAGTGTGCAGCAACAACGGCAACGAGTTCAGTGAAGTGTAGTCATTGTGCATGGCTGAAGATGACACGCATCATTTGATGCCCACTCGTTACAAAGGGTGTGGCCATAGCATCCAACCTGATTTTGACTGTATATAAGTCGCACCGTTCTACAAGATGCACCGACGAAAAATTCAGAAAAACAAAAATCGCGACTTATACACTGAAAAATATGGTAATTAAAAAGTTAATCAGTGAATATGCTTAAGTCACCATCCGGACAAGATGATTTATCACATAAGTAAGTTCTACCTCTTCCTGTAATCCACCTGAACAGACAATTGCACTATCTGTTACAGGTTATTATTTTTTTATTTGTTAAAAAAACAATATATATATATATATCCAGGTGGTATAGCTATGCCTTACACAGCCTTGAAACCAGGACGGACAGAATGGTAACACTGGGTACCGTGAAGCAAAATCAGAGACAGAACAAGTCAAGATCAGCACAATCAAGACAAACAACTTGGTCATGACATCAAGTTCAAAAGCTTCTGCAATAAAAACAGTGCAGGGATTGTCACCGATTAAAATATTATTTCACTATACGAAAGTTCCGATATGAAAATTTATGCATGAGCACCGATTCGCCATAAAAAGCTCTCTGCAGAAACTACTCTGAAACAGTAAGTTGCACGAAAATTGCATGAATTATGTAAATTTTGAGTTGCATAGTTGCATAGTTAGGCAACAAGAATGGCCTGCCCAGAGACAATGCAAGTCATAATGCATTTCGTAAATTTGGTGCATGCTCAAGAGTTAGCCATTGCAGCCTAAGCATCAGATAAGGATCAAAGGCTTAGCTAGAACCCAACATAGTACAAGAACTGAAAGTTGTGAGCTCTCATGTAATTAGGAGCCTTCAGTTATAGAAACTGTCAAAGATTTCGTACTTACTTGTGAGCCATGTACTGAAACCTTTGTATCCTAAATGCCAAATGCCACCATTTTGTGGTATTTCAGAATTATTTGCTGCTATGTAACAAGGAATACTTGCTACCACACTGAAATCCGGTGCCCTACTCTTAGTAGTACTACTAGTACTGATAAATTGGTAAGCAAATAAACGAAGAAATAAGCTAGCACATCACTCTAAAATAAAGTTTATATTCATTGAGGCTTATCTTGTCCACAAACAACAATTGTCATCTCTCTTGCATGCCTTTCCTTCCTTCAAGGCTGCGTGCCTCGTACTTCCAGGACACGGACGGCATGCACATTATCTGCATAACATAGCATTTTCAACAGAAAAATAAGGAGCGCAAGGTTTCCAAGAAAGGAGAGCAAGCAAGACAGATGACTACTATTGTTTGGGGAAAAGATATGCCTCAAACGGTGTCACTTTATTTTTTCTTTACGGTAATGTAAGTCTCAACAACACCTTCTCACCTTCTATTCTGCTGATTTGTCTACCCATGCTTGCAGTGCGCAGTCGAGGTGACAGCGGCACGCCCGTTTCGCGGCCCCCATCCCGCGATTCTGCCAGGGTCGGTGAAGTGCGCAGCAACGGTATGGCCGTGCCTCCAGCTACAGAGCCATTTGCGCTGCTCATTGCCGACGTCGCTTCATTCGTGGTCCCACCGCCCATTGTCGCATCGTCCCCTTTGCCTACGTCATTTCTCGTCCTTGCAGTGGTGCCGCCTCCCTGCGCGTTGCCCGCATTGTGCTTGAGTCCTCGCCGCCTCTTGTTCTGCTGCTCCCTCTGCAGCGGCAGGTCCGAGAGGTTCAGCCGGTACACGTGCTGTGCCAGAATCCTGGTGAGCGTCTCCATCGTTTTCTGTTCCAGGAGGTGTCAGACAAGGGGGTGAGAAAAGAGCAGTGAAAACGAATTATGCTACATCTGCTAGCGCTTTTAATGATTCAAATGAACTCTTACTTCTCCATAAGAGGGCAGTACTGAGAAAAAAAATTTTCAATTGTTTATTTTGATAACCTTATAGCATTAAAACATCATGAAGCCCAATACCTGAAATTTTCTGAAGAAATGCAGTCAAATATCAGTATATAGCGAAGTCACACCTGGCAAAAAAATTAATTAGTTGTACACAATATTTGTTATGAGCATATATTCATTACACGCCGACACTCGAAAGAAATTTTAGATTTACATGCTGTATTTGGTTAGTTAACAGATCCATGTGCGATAGATTGAGTTTTGGCTGTATTACAGTTCAAGCCTATGCCTATTACACGTGCGTTGTCTAGACCAATAGTGGCTATGTCTTGCTAATAGGAAGCACTTTTACCACATCGCCTGAGACAATAACTTTTTTTGCTTTAAAGGGACACTAAAAAGAAAAATGATTTGTTCTGTATCAGTGAGATACCCTCTTACAATATCAAAAATGTCACTATTATCACGACAAGGCGCTTGGTAAGCCAGAAAAAGCGCAATAACAAAAGACGGGCGGCGACATCTCTTTGAAGTTCCCACCCAGCTTGCTGAGACGTCATGGATTTTGACAGCGTCTTCTAGGGCCTAGGTAATTCTTTAGCAATAAAGATGAATTTCATTGTGTTCTAAAGGAGCCAACAATCAAACATGGTGAGTTTCGGAAATGTTTGCTGAGCCAACACGGCCTAAATACGCAAAAATTCTTTGAAATTCATGACGCCTTCATTTTCTCTTCTAATAATCAACCTATTATATTTCGAAATTAATGACAAAACTTTTTCAAAAGAAAAAATCCGTCTTTATCCGTCTAAGCTGATTTAGTGTTCTGCTGTAGTGTCCTTTTAAGATCAAGACTTATTCGCTGCTAGGATTACAACTGCATATAGCAACAGCTACCATTTCCCACATAATGAGGTGAATAGTGCAAAACCTGGATGAAAGATTAAAGGAACAGACAACATGAGTACCTAAGCCATTTGTTTCCTTAATTTTTAGTCCTGTCTTTGCGCTATTTGCCACACAAATAAGCCCGGCTAACAACCATTTTGCTGCAAAAACCAGACCACAACATGAAGCGGTCATGTCCTGCTAGCATTCCTTTCAAGTCACTCTAGGGAAAGGGTTTGGTGTTGCACTCTATGACCAATTCACTGTATTACACATTTGCTTTTTGAAAGTCCCTAGAGGCATAAAAAGAGAATTAGCTAACTATCCAGTACTTCGGCATTTTACCTCTCCACGAAACATTTTAAAAAACTGTTTGTTGTCCCGCAACAGATAAGAAAAGAAAGAAAGAACGACTAACATCAATATGACATTACTGCTCTGGTATTATAGGCTATCTTCGCACCTCCCAAGTACAGTAGACTCCTGTTAATTCAACTCCATCAAATTACATTTTTTGCTTAATTCTATCCCAACCGAAGGCACCAGCCATTATCCAAGGATTTCTATGGGCCCAAACTCTCATTATTTTGGCCGTAAAATTGGCCTTCGCCAGATAATTTGATCATGGCCATTCAGCGTGAATGTTGCCCAACACCTATGGTGACCTAAATATAGCGACCACATTAGTGGCAGCAAGTGCCGGTGGAGCTTGTTACGGGACAGTGAATGCATTGACACACATCCTTTCCAGTTAAAGGCACCTATTTTAGGCTTGTCCGAGGAAGATTTTCAAGCAATAACAGTTCAAGCAATAATGCTAGCTCACAAGGTCTGATTGCAGTATTTGCCTGACATCCTAATGCACACTTTCTTTTTTTCCAAGAAAAATTGAGCTGGATATTTCTTGTGCAGTGCATTTGGATATAAAACTGAATGCACGTTTGCGATGTTTGTATGCTTTACTGCATAACAGAGCTGTATTGCGGCGAAGTCGATGTTAGGAAACTTGCTGCCATTGTGACACGCCATTGTGAAACCACTGCCCATTTTGCTCACTAAAGAAATGGGTGCCACAGGTGGGGAACGATCCCATGTCTTCGCATTACACGTGCAATGCTCTTACGCATGCGATGCATTATGTGTGAGAGCATCGCACGCGTAAGAGCACTGCACATGTAATGCGAAGATGTGGGATCGTTAGACTACTTTCTAAGTAGCCCTTGGATAAGCTTACCGCCCATTCGTGGATCAACTCCTCCCACTGTGTTAGTGAAGACAATACCCCGAGAAAACCATCCCAGAGATCCAGAGAGATGGTGGCATGGAGGTTCGCTTTGATCCACGTGACAATCAGGGTCTGGAAAAGATGCAAGCATGCAATAAGATTTACACGTCAAATATTTTACGAAACTTGGTGCGTGTGTGTGTGTTTTTTTTTCATAATGCAGACACTAAGTGGCCGAGGTGATGATGTAAATGATACATTAGACAATATTAAGGACAGCGTTATTATTATTTTTTACTTACTACATACTGCAGATCATGTTACAGATCCAAGCAGATCAAATACAGAAATTAATAACATAGGTTCAAAGGTAGCAAGTAAAAGCAACTAAATAGAAACACATGGAGCATCACAATGCATTGTCAGGTATTGTGTCAGTGAATTCCACTCTCTAATGGCACGCAGGAAAAAGGAAAATTTGAATGTGTCATGCGAGAAAAGTAAGGGATTAGTAAATCGGGTTGATGGTGACACAGGCAGTGTGTAGTTCGAAACGATACATAGGGAAATGATAATAAAGAAAGATACATAGTTAAAAATTATACAAATTCCTACTGTACTTAATGAGATGCCAAGACCTGCGTTTTCATTGAGGATGTGAACTATGTAAGGCTTCATACGTTTTGGAAAAGTGCTGACATATAAGCACATCTATGTCGATTAACTAGTCTCTCGTGTGTCTTAGAAAAGAGTTGTGGCTACAGCAGTTAGACAAGTCAACTTTTGGCTTTGACAAGTTGGCAAACTGGCGTTGAATTTTTTTCTTATAAACAAGAATTATTATAACTTCTTTTTTCAGTGCAATTCAAAATGAAGCATTAAGTTCACCTTTAGGTTGAAACCTACAGGGAAAAAAATGCTCCTGTCATATTCGTGCAACTAATGGCAACCATTCAGAGCACCAGGCACAAAAACTTTAATGTGCAAACGATTCACACTGATTTGGAGTGCTTGTTCACTCCTACAGTCAAACCTTGCTATAGCAAAGTAACATCAAATACGAAAGTACCTTCCTTATGTCTGATATTTGTTATAAGCATATATTCATTACTTGCTGATATCACTGAGGAACATTCTAAATTTACTTGGTTATGTCCAATTATTTGTTCCATCCCTGTTCGTTATACCAAGTTTTGATTGTACCTGCCGTGGTTACTCAGTGGCTATAGTGTTAGGCTGCTGAGCTCAAGGTCGCGGGATCCCGGCAATGGCGGCCGCATTTCAATGGGGGCAAAATGTGAAAACACCCGTGTACTTAGATTTAGGTGCACGTTAAAGAATCCCAGGTGGTCAAAATTTCTGGAGTCCTTTACTACTTTACGACGGTGTGCGTCATAATCAGAAAGTGGTTTTTGCATGTGAAACCCCATAATCCAATTTAATTTTTAAGGTTTAATTACATAAGCAGCCAGCTCACCTGGAAGAGCGCAGGGGCCAGCCTGCCTCCCAAGACATCTTCCTTGCGTGCCGGCGGAGTCGTCTTGAGCACAAGCGAGGTGACGCGCAGAAGGACCACCAACAGCTGCTCCCTGTCAATACGAGGCAAAGACAGACCGGGCGACGAGAAGGAACACTTTTAGCCCAACGTGCAAGCTTTTGTGTTCATTGCTATGCAGAAATGCACTACATTGAAGTCTCACCACATTTCCATTACTTTGTTATGCTTTTAACACATTCAAGGCTGCCATGTGTAACACAGACAAGAAGAAAGTAAAGAAGAAAAAACAGGTTGGCATCTGTCCCCAGAGAGGGCACAATGCTTTCCAGGGGAAGAAAAATGAATGACTTCTAACAGAGAGAGGAGACACAAGGAAACAACAGGCCATAAGGACGAAATAAGAATCTGTCGAAGAATTGGTACTGAAAGTGAGAAGCCTCACTACAAACCACACCTAAACCAAAAAAAAAAAATTCGTAAGAAAAAAAACTGAAAACACAATTGTGCACTACATATAACAGCCAAGTTGCACCATGCTGTCTCAAAAACATACGAGTGCTATTGCAGTTCAGTTGTTAACCCTTTGAGAGTCAATGACGTAAATATACGGTGCAGTGAGAAGGTCCAAAATGGTCGATGCCGTATATTAACGGCGCAGTCTGTACGTTTAAAATGCCTGCCAATTTCCTAACTTTTTCTTTTCTGGTATGTGCTGCCACTATGTGGGAATACAGGGAATTTTTTTCTCACGCTTCCCTTTCTCGGTTTTCGTTGCACGGTTTGTTTTAGAGCTAGTTTGCTCCAGCGCGTCTATATACTACCACTCGCGCATTGGCGCGCGTGCGAGTGGGCGGCGGTTTGGGTTTTGTTCCGCGGGCAGTTTTAGCTACTTGCACTCCCAAAACTGATGGCTATCTTGTTACTAATCGCTCAAAGGGCGACCGTTTGTTTCTCGCTCGTTTAGTGCTCACAGGGGTTGCGCATAGGAAGGATGCCACCGTGCATGCCTTTCCTTTTGTTTTCTTTTTTTGGAGACTCGCAAAAACTAACTGCCTCCGGTTGGCGATAAGCTGAAGATTAGCGGAAGTTTGTCACACATTTTGCTGTTTTGACGGTCACACAACCACAGTTTTCTTGAGTGCGCTCACCTCCGTAGTTCAATTACGCTATGGACATAAATATTAGTGTAAGAGCAGGCACATTTGACACTTGCGAAATATTCTTGTGTGCGCATTTTCTAAGCCTTATGTGTATAACAATGCATCAAATTTTTAATTCTTATAAGTTTATTTCCTTTTTTTTATTATTGTTATTCATGAACAAACAGTACATATATACCAGCGCAATATATTTTTTTCTCACTTTACCGTCACCCTAGAAAAATTATGGTAAATTTTTTTTCGAAATAGGTCCCTCAAAAGAATTGGAATCTGCAATAAAAAAAAATCTACCCTCAAAGGGTTAAAACTTCACATTAAAAGCATGGAAGCTCAGTTACCACCTGTAAAACTTTCTTTGTTTTTTTAATTCATCAAAATTCTTAAAAGCTTTCCTTTATGCTGAGTCATCCTTCAAAACAGTAAAGAATAACTTCTTGTCACAATTTTTGTTTTTTCACAACTGGAGTAAAACATGCAAAATAAAAGTATTTTCAACTACTTACCACGTTGCCTTCTCCATGTGCCTTTTCATAACCATGTATCGATATATGTTCATGACTCGCTTGCACAGTTCAACCTGATTGAAGAGCATCGAGTAGAACATTCAGACAACTTTTCATTTACTGCCCACATTTTGAAACAGAATTAGCTATACTAAGCTACCTAGCAACTTCTGTCAGTACGTGGACATGACAGAACCTTGGAAAAGCCTTTCAATGCGAAATGCAGTGGTCCCAATGAGAAGGAATTTGGAGGTTGACTTCTGATTTCAGACAGAAAGTACAACCCCATGCAAACACCTAGGGGAAATTTGTCTAGCCAGTAAACTGATGCCTACAAGATCTCATCAGTACATCGGAGTCAAGTATTTAAGTAAAATATTTAAATAAATCAGTAACGCTAATGACTATTTGTTTCAGCTTATACGAGACTCAATGGCATATAAGTGCTTATTGGTCTGATCAAAGAACCACAACCAGTGAAGTGTGCATAAGCAGCAAAGAAAACGTATTGAAACAATGTGCAAAGAGGGCTCTTGCAATGTATGTTGTGCATCTGACTGATTTACTTAAGTCATTCGGCCTTCTTCATTGCACTGCTTGAAAACACAAATGGCTACACAATGCAGCAGTGGCTACCAACAACAAATGCCAACCTGTTCATCGAGAAATGTCTTCTCATCAGGCCCAACTTCGAGAAGGAAAACATTTGCAGCATTGGTGATGAACACTTGGTACATGTTCTGAACTCCAGCAAAGACACTCTCCTTCTTTGCAGCAGTTGTTCCACTTGCACTCAGGCTCATCTGGGAAAGAGGTGCATAGAGCAACACCAGATTGAATGTTTTTTCGCTTTTCACTTTTAGTGTCTTATGTGAACACAATTAATTGGATGCATAGCAAAGTTAGTTTCATGGTAAAGCTAAGAAAAAGATGCAACAATGTCCAGATAGGCTTGATTAAGCGATGTGGAAGATATTTGGTTACGGTATATGTAGGCACTGCAGCTTTTGGTATTTGCTGATAAATGTAGAAAATGACCTGCCGGTTCCATCGTTAGGAATTTGGTTTATAGTGCGAAGTACCGAACCTAGGAGTTCATCATGGCTCTTCAAGTTTGGTTAACATCATGAGAACCACATTTGTTGAGAACAAAATGGAGTAATACCCATACCTCTGATACTTCGCTGCGACTTTCCTCCTTGCTGTCTTTCCCTTCAGGGTCGACCAGAAAAGGTGGCATGTCCGGGGACTGTGAAGCAATCAAAACATAAAATGTCTCAACAACCTTCTATGAGATGGGCGGCAGGTTGGGCAAGTTGGTATGGCATGATCTTGTCTGTCTTTAGCACAACTCAGGTTGAGTGTAAAGGAAAACAGAAGACGAGCAAAATGACTGAACTGAGGTGCTAAATGAACAAAACCTCTTCCTGTTCTCTATTTTCTTCTGCTATGACATGGCTACAATTAATATGGCCAGAAGATGCCATGTGGCATCAAGAAGATCCTCACACTGTTTGCAAACCATGGTTTGGCCACCACAGATGTAGCCGGATTTGGTAAGGGCAGAGCCATGACAACCACAAAGAACATACCGCCATCTGTATCCAGTCCCTGTAGGTGCAGATGACACTTTTAGTGGTGTGTGCCTGTGAAAAAGGAGCCAGGAAAGCTTGCCGCATGACCTCGTGGACCAGGTTCACGTTTTCACGCTTTGAGTAAAGCACATTCCGGACCACTTGAATCTAAAGAGGGAAATAAGAATACAATAGGGTGAGCCACTTAGAGTGGATGAAAACGTTCATAACTTTTTTTTTTCTTCATCCTAAAGTTAAAGAAGCAACATCAAGTGCAGCTTGCTCACACTGACCCAAACTCACACAATTTATCACTGCAGTTAGGCCTAGATAAAACAAACTTCAGCACAGCGGAATTCTTGATATAATAAAGTACTGTAATAATAAAGTACTGTGTAACAAAGTAGTCCTGTAGATGATTCATTCCCTCATGGGCTTGTTTTCACGAGGGACCTTCCGCTTCATTATGTGGAGCACCTGGAAGCCTTGGAGCAGGATGTTGGCAAGCTTCATGTAAAGGATGCAAGGCTGACTGACATGCGGTTGTCTCGTGCAAGCCAGTGGGAAGTACGTGGCGAGATGCTTGTGGCAATCTCGCTCCAGCGTTTCTTCTGAATTTCTCAAGCTGAGATACTGCAGTGGCAACCTCTTTGCATTTTTTAAAAAGTGCATTTTGGGGCTACCAAAGTGATGCCTCGGCAGAGATCGTATGTCATCTGCCGCCCGTGAACCTTCTTTGCAGTTGTTATAGCAGTTCCATTCTTGAACACCGACAGCCGCGGCTTAGTAACACGTGATCGGAGCGTACTGGAATCAGAGTTAAACAGTTAAACAAGTCAACGCAATCAGAAGCCGGATGGAGGAAGATGGCAGGGAGGAGAACTGGCTTTCCCACCACTATGGACTTCTTGGAACAGCTACACCATCCCCCATTTTGATGGGTTTTTTTCATGCAATCCTGTTATAACAATTATCGGTTATAACAATGGAATTTTCATGGTACTTGAATATTGTTATAAGTGAATTGGGCTCGACTGTACTTAGCTTTTTATAACTTCTTGTCTATAGAACACTATATGTTTAAAACCTCAATAAAAGAAAGTATGTTTATACATGATTTCAATACAACAAACATTCACTGTGACTGAGGAGGAATATGGAGACAATAAATGGAAGCTTCCAAATACACAGATGGTCAAACATTAGCGTGCATCTCCTTCTATAGAGCGGCCATGGCTGTGCATGGCTGTCAGTGCAGCTGAGTGCGTACGCAATCCGCGCGCCCGGTTTTAGAGGCAATCTGCCACGTGTGCAAAGGCTGGGCAAGCCAAGATGGCGTGGAATTATGTGTGCTGTCTTACTGCACATTAATTAGTACTAGAAGTTGTGTAATCTTGAGTTTTACGGACGTATTTGAGTGAGAGGCAGATGAAGAATCCACTCCCCACTGCCAGCACTTTTCATTACAGTGTCGTCTCACTGTGGGCAACACTATCAACCACGTAGTGGAGCGGACACGCAAACATGGATGGCTTCGCTTCGTACTGTTGATGTGAAGATGTCGTTGACACAGCATGAAACCATATCTTTTGTCCCCAATTCTTTCAATTTAATAAAATTCTTTTTATATTGTTCAAGTTTGCTTTTTCCGAGTGCCCAAATATTTTAAAAATTTTGCAGCCCCTTCCATGCAAAAAAACTCCACTGGTGACTGCCCTTATTTGCATAAAAGGTGGAATTTCTATATAACAAAATTTCTATATAATGAAGCAAATTGCAAATTTTCCCACCTTCGTGATATTGAGTTTGTATTTTGTATACAAACTTGAAAATTCTGCTTGGCGTAGTGTGTTTTGAATGCATTTTAATATCAGTGAATTCAAAAGAACATTCAGTTCATTAGAATTTCCTGTATACCCAAGTTTGCAGAACTGCAATAAGAGCTTCTGTAATCAAAAGCAGTTCAACCTCTCAGCTGGTCAGCTGTTTCATTAAGCATCTTGTTTTATTAATGAATGTGCCGACCGAGCTAAGCAGCAAGTACTGTTTGTAGGGGCGCACAAAAATCTCTCGTCCCCAGACATTCAGCTTCCCTGCATGACACACACAAGGATGAAATTTTGTGTCGCAGCTATGAAGAGATCTTGTGCGAGTTTTCCGATGTTAGCGCCACCTGAGGGAGTGGATAATTCGAGCACAAGAGGAGCATATTTTTTCCTTTTTGGCTGGGGAATGGCTCCTCGGGGAACCGTTCTGCGAGGGTCTGATTCGGCTTCAGAACACAGCACTGGCATGGGCGAACACCATCACTCAAACACGCTTAGTTTGCAGGACTGCACCTGTGAACTTTGGTATCCAGCATGAGCGAATATTGGCTCGGTATCCTTGCACGATGAGCCAAACTTTCTCAATTCCTCACTGTGGACTACTGTCCTTGCACGTAGCATCAAGTAACTAACTTGCACAGACAGGGCAATAAATGTCTTTTTTATGCGTTTGAACTATTGTGTGCCATGTCCTTTGTCATCAAGAGCACTTGAGACCCCAAATGTCTGAAGGAAAAATCCCCACCTGCCGCAGACTTCGGTGGCCACTTTCTGGTGGCGACTGCTGTGTCTGCTGAAGTTGACTTTCAGAGTCTCGCTCTGTGAGACTGCCAATCGTCAGTGATGGTGCTGAGGATGACCCAGAAGAGACCGAGTGGCTTTCGTGGGTGCTCTGTGGCGTGCTGCCAGAACTACCAGATGGTGCAGATGTCTTCTCCAAACCAGGCTCATTATGGTCTTGCTTTCTGGGCACAGTAAGCAGTCAGCAAAAAAATGCATCACAGGCTGCAAATAATGTGTAGGTCTCTAGTCTGAAGTGGTTGCGAAATACTCAGAATGATCAGCAAGCTGAAATTTAAGTATGCGTCATGTGCCAAAACCAAAGGCACCATGATAACAGAGTTTCACTGCCACTTCTTTCCAATAACTCAATCACGAATACACATTAGACTTTACTTAGGCTGGACTTTAGGGGCCTTTAAAAATATTCTCAGCATACTATCAGAAGTTCAGTATGCGTCATGTGCCAAAATCAAAGGCACCATGATAACTGAGTTTCATTGCCACTTCTTTCCAATAACTCAATCACGAATACACATCAGACTTTACTTAAGGTGGATTTTAGGGGCCTTTAAAAATATTTTCAGCATACTATCAGAAGTTCAGCTTAGCCAGAGCACTCATTGCAGAGGAGCAAGAATATAAACATATAATTAAACCTGAAGTTCTATTTACGGCTACATATTAAAGCATGGCTGTTGTACACCCTTCACAATAAATACTCAGCTTCATACATAGCAGGCAGTACTGCAAATCCTAAAGAGACTTTTTATACAGCTTGCATTCATGAACACACAAAAGTGTTTCACACGTATAAATTAAAGGTGCATAAATGTGCCATTTAATTCAATGTAATATTAAGTATCATACCTTTATGTCACAAAATATGATGTAATTATTACATGGAAGGCATCACAGACCTGAACCTGTTTACCATTGAAAGAGTTTTGTGAAAGGCCTCTGTGACCACAGTGACCACAGCATATCATTTGCACTCATGACCAAGACAATACGCTGCATACTAGAAGCACGGAAGTGCATAAGTACATAATTTGACGTAACCTCTCGCAATTGAGATGCCTTCCCTGCTTTATCATCACCTGCTTAAAAGGGCATTAAAGAAATTACTTCTTCTGTATCCGTAAATTACCATTCTACAATATCAAAAACACCACTCTTACTATGATAAGATGCTTGATAAACCAGAAAAAGCGCAATAACAAAAGACGGGTGGCGATGCCTCCATGAAGTTCTCGCACCAACTCGCTGTAACGTCATGGATTTGGCCAGCGTCTTCTAGGGCCTAGTTCATTCTTTAGCAGCAAAGATAGACTACACTTTGCTGTAAGGGAGCCAAAGATTGAACATGATGAGTTTCAGGAACTTTTGCCAAGCCAATGCAGCCTAAATATGAAAAAATAATTTGAAGTCCATGGCGTCACAGTGACCTACCAGCATTGGGAATTTGGCGCGAAATCCGAAAATTTAAACTGACCTTCATTTTCTCTTTCAATATTCAACCTATCATTTCAAAATTAACAACAAGGGTTTTCAAAGAACAGTTTATCCATTTAACCTGATTAAGTGTTTTGCTTTAATGTAACTCTAAGTGTGATAATGGCAATCTGTAAAACTAGATCTCCAGGAAGCACTGGCCAAGCAGCAACATGGTGGATACAGCTGACATGTCAGAGTTACTTTCCAGCGCAAACGTGTCTGCTCCCTCCTTCTGAAAAAAAAAAAACTAAACTAAAAGCTGCTGAGCGCTTCCTCATTATGGCAGATGTTCCACTGGCCTACTATGAGTTGGTTACGAGAGACCTTTACTCCCGCGAGTTCTCGGGCTTGGCAGACCTGGTCACCCCAATGCAACGGGCACACACACTTAATCGGTCTTGCAGTTAGCCTCAGCCATGACAGTCACACTGCGGCGTAGTGTGGGTTAATCAACCTGTATCTGTTGGCGATTTGACCATGACGCCTTTTCTGCATCATACCAGGAAGTTGACTAACACAGCTGTAGCGTCCTTTGTGAGCTGCGAAGTGGAGGAGACCATTCCCGACTGTCACTTGTAGGGTAAGCCTTGCATGAACCTATCTCTACAAACCTTATGACAAGCTGCAGTTGTAATATATGAAGTCGTTATTCCTTAGAAGATGTTGCAGATAAAAAAATAACTGCGCTATGAAATGCAAAAAGCGAGACCTCTATGACTGCACTACTCGCATAGCTTCCACAGCACTGCCTTCCAAATATGAGTCTTGAATTATTTCAACTTCCTCAGCTGAGTCTATATTTAGGATGAAAAGTGAGCAGTTTACCAGCTCTATTGGACACTATCACACACAGCCTATCACATTCTGCATTATGTTGCACCAATACCTTGCTTGGTGCTGGTCACTTGACTTGCTGGCTGCAGCAACCTCCTCCTTCCGTAGCTTTGCCGGTTGTGTGTGGCTGACCACCCACTGCACCACAACGCTGCGGCACTGTGGTGCAACTGTGGCAGCATTGGCATCGGCAGCAGCAAGCTTCTTGTCCTTGCGGAGCGAAGGCAGCTCTAGAGAAGTGCACACCCAGTGATAACCTTCAGACACTGGGAAAGCGCTGACGCACACGCGCAATGCAGGTGTTCAAGTGGAGGAGTGCAAAGTCCACGTGCAGCGGTTGGCAGGAAGAGCACACACAATTCACATTCATGTGCAGTTGTGTACATTCAGGTGCAATTGATGTGAACAGAATGCAACAGGGAGGAAGAGGGCACGCACATAAGATCACAAAATAATGTTTTATACACAGTGGCAATAAACACACGGCAAAGTGCAACATGGACATTCATTTGTTGCAAAGGCAAGATTTGCCACAAGACAAGTTGCAGGACATTCAAGTACAGTGATGCACATGGTTGATGTGAAACGCACAACATACATGGATGTTCGTGTGCAACAATGGAAGCAGGTGTGCAGTAACACGAAACAAGATATGTGGCAAGTTCACAGCACCGGCATTCGTGTGAAGTGGCAGAAACCAATGTGTGCAGTGAAAGAAGTTGCAGGGTACAGCCATTCCAGTGTAGCAGTGCACATCCATTTCAGTGGGGCAGTGCGCAGGGGCCAAAGGTAAGGGCAGTGCCGACGTTGGGGCGAGGGTGGGCACAAGGTCGTGGTTGCATCGAGCAAGTCACACGTGCAGTGTGCAGGGCAAGAAAACAGAAAAAAAAAACAAAGAACAAAAGGTGAAAATGCAACAGAGGAGAGGGTGCAGCCCACAAAGCTGTACTGGGAAAGCCAGACTGAAGGGGCACCAGAGAGAGAGCGTTATCTTTTCCTTATATAGACGACTTCAGTTAATTCGACCATGACGGGACCGAGGAAAATGGTCGAATTCTCCGGCGGGTCGAATTAAACAAGATGCAGCAAAAACGCCAAAACACACTGCTGATTAATTTGCCAGTGTTTGCCCGATTCTACATGCCCCTGAATCAAACGTGTGCCCACTTTCTGTGCCCAAAGTAGAAAACTAACACAGAAATGGCATTAAAGCTTTTAGACAAAGCAGAAATTTTACGCGCTCCCAAATTTTTAGCAAGGAAAAGATGTGTTGCACAATGGCGACCAGTTTCCTAAAGCCAGCTTCGCCTCAAGGTTTTTCAAAGTTAGCTATGCCGCAATATAAAAACGTTATGCGGTGAAGCATTCGAACGCCGCGAAGGCGGTTTTGGTTTGTTTACGCGATTGAGCCATGCAGGCAATTTTCGGTCAAATTTCTTTGAAGAAAGGCGCGTGTTAAAATCGGATATATACTGTAATCAGACATTGCCAGCTACGTTTATTCCTTCAAAATCTTCCAAAGGCAGGCCGAAAATAGGCATTTTTGATGGGAAGTGACGTATGTCCAATGCATTCACCGTTCCCTAAGCTCCACTGAGACAGACACTGCCATTAAAGGGGTTGCCATTGGGGTCCCTACAGCGGTCAGGCGCGTGCGTCCCGACTGGTCAGATTCGTGTTATCCAGCGAAGGTCAATTTTAGGATCGAAATAATGAAAATTTGGGCCCATAGAAATGCATAGGCGACGGCCAGGACCTCCGATCGGGATCGAATGAACAGAAAGCCGAATTAACGGAAGTCGACTATATACGCAATGGCTTTCACGGAATATCGGGCTAGTGGTGTTGTTTACCTGAGTGGCTTCATTCGTTGTGGCCATTTTGTGTTGCAAAGTTTAACCAGAGATGTCACAGCTGTTATTGCAGCGATCTACCGTATTGTACTTAGCTGTTGGTGCAAAGCGTTCACAGCAAGCTGACCATCAACATGCAATTGTTTTGTCTTTTCTTTTTGCAAGAATCTCTATACAACAAAAGAAAGTTTCTAACATGTTGCTGTTATCAGCATTGTTACAGCTGGCCACAGCTCTGGAAAACTGGTATTCCGTGAAGCGCAATACACATACATATGGATAAGCTAAAGCTCTCTAATATTGTAGAAGGTCGGCTTCAACAGTTCCACCTAGATGGATGTCAACATTTTATACTTCACTTCTGCAGGCATGATGGCGCTGGCAATGCAATAGATGTTGGAAGGGCTACACAAGCAAAAATCCTAAATGCCTGCAAGTGGTAGTTCAGAGTTAAATTAAGCGTTCTTGTATCACTAAAGGCTTAAAAAACAACCTAAAACGTGCCAGTAGGAAAAGGTTTATCGCACACACTTTTCAATGGGACTGACAAGTGATTAAAGTTTATAATGGTAAGCAACAGCACAGCTCTGAACATGTACCAAATTTTAGGTGTGACACATAATTCCAAATCATTTACAAGTTTGTATTACTGCACTAAGATTCCAGCTTACTCACACCTCGAAAGTATCTGCTTTGCTATAACATTGCATATAAAACTGAGGCTGAACAGCGTGAATAAAACAAGGACACGAAGAAACAAATACCACAGACAAGCGCTGTGTTGAACATACGTCACCTCCCATCAAAAACGCCTATTTTCGACCTGCCCTAGGAAGATTTTCAAGCGATAAACGTAGCTGACAATGTCTGATTTCAGTATATACTTGATTCTAACACGCACCTTTATTCAAGAAAATTTGGCCGAAAATTGCCTGCACGGCTCAATCGCATAAAAAAAAACTGCCTTCGCGACGTTCGTATGCTTCATCGCATAACGTTTCTCTATTGCGGCACAGCTAACTCCTAAAACTGTGAGGCAAAGTTGGCTTTAGGGAACCGGTTGCCATTGCGCAACATATCCTTTTCTTGCTAAAAAATTGGGAGCACATAAAATTTCTACTTTGTCTAGATGCTTTAATGCCATTTCTGGGTTATTTTTCTACTTTGGACACATAGAAAGTGGGCACAGGCTTGATTCAGGGGCCTGTAGAATCGGGCAAACACTGGCAAATAAATCAGTGGTGTGTTCTGGCGTGTTTTGCTGCATCTTGTTTAATTCGACCCGCCGGAGAATTGGATAGGCGTATTTGCTTCTTCGTGTCCTTGTTTTATTCGCGCTGTTCAAGATCAGTTCTAAATATGAACCAGCTAGCCTTCATCAAGATCTTACTAGTGCAAAACATTGCATCTTATCTGATTTATTCAGAAAGAAAATGCACCTGTATCCACTTTCTGAACACTGCATGTTACGTAGTTGAAACATGATAAACTAACCAAGCAGTGATGGTTCTACATACATGGCCTCCAATAAACAAACTAAACAAGTGCAGTCTGTCATCATTCAAAGTGCTACAACTTTGCTTTTATGCCATTGCATTTTTACTTGTGCTACTATGCACATGGTTTGTTGGGTCGAGTTCACATCACAATTCCTACACATGGGAACCTAGGATATATGAAGATGCACAGCTACAATTCTCACTCTTCAGACAACAATATAATCTGGGAACAGCATCTGTCATCACAATACTATATAGATCATGGCTATCGATGATACTTCTGTACAGTTAACTCCTATCAGGAGTAGCGCTCCTGTCGCACGGATAAGTCAGTGTGCAAAAATACGTCCCCTGACCAGCGATCAAATGTTTGGCTGCATTTTTGCTTTAACTGGCAAAGCCATTAGTGTTTGAGTAAAAATGCCACATCATCATAAACAAAAAACTAGATTAGTTGGCACACAAATGGATTCTCAACTGTAAAAGGGAAGTCTCCCACTTTCAGATGCACGTGCACAACTTTTTTGTGGACATTGCTACAACAACTAAAGGTCATTTGCAAGCAAAGTGGTACGGATGGTTCAGCTGTGATTATCTCACCCAGGTTTGGCTTGTAGATGCTGTTGCTGTAGCAGAAGTCGGGGAAGATGTGTGGCAAGAAGTGCTTCTTGAACTTTTCAAAAAGAAACTCAAAGCACCGATGATGGCTCTCATCCTGGGCCTCCGACCACTGGATTTTTGTTACCTGATGTGGAAGACGAGACAGGGCCTTGCATCTGAACACTTACATCATTTACAAATACAGTTGATAACTTCAACAGTGATAACAGGGATAACACCACGAGCGCACCACTGCGCTCGTGGTGTGGTGTGTGCGTTTCCTTCGTGTGTCCTCGTTTTTCACGCAGTTAAAAGAAACGTTTAAAGCAATGGATCAACTAGCCCACCAGAACGTTATAAAGTTGATAACTAGCACTAAGCAGAGATTAAAGCTCAGGCAAAGACTAAGTACTTTAGAAGTGTTTAATTTTGCTCCTGATAAGACAAGTTCTTTGTCTTCTGCACATCTTTGTCAGCTGTGATTGATTGATTGATTGATTGATTGATTGATTGATTGATTGATTGATTGATTGATTGATTGATTGATTGATTGATTGATTGATTGATTGATTTTACCATTACAAAGCAACACAGGGGCTATAGAAAGGCTACAGCAGAGGGCTCCGGATCAGTGTTACCACCAAGGGCATTTTAACATGCACCCAATACTCTATGCATGATTCATTTTGCATTCTTCTCCCATCAGAATGCAGCTATCGTATTTGGGAATTGAACCCGTGATCTCATTGTCAGCAGCAAAAGTATGAACCCTATAAGATTGTTTTACAAGGTCTGTCATTTTCTCAGCAAGCAAACATCTAATATTCAGCAAACATGTCAGAGTAATGCGTGCCTATGACAGATAAATGCTGTTGTGCATGTTCAGATGCATTTCAGGAAGAGACCGAAATTATGTGCATAAGAAATTTCAATGTCCAGGTGGCTAACTAAATTTTTCCCTAATTACGTTTTTAATTGTTCACTCTAGGGCACATTTAGCAATTGTAAAATTGAACCTATGCTGTAGTGAAATCATGTTAGCTAAGAAGAAGCCATAAGACTAACTCTTCTATCAAGATATGTCTGGCGTTTCATCATCCGCGTTCAAATTTACAGTTTCCCCAAAGGTTTCATTAAGTAGGTTGAGACAACCTAAAGTGGAATGACAATGCATTCTTTGCAGATTTTGTGGACAAATATACCGAAGTAGCGCCAGTCTTAGGATTTCTGCAAAGCGCACAGGACTTTACTGCTAAGCTTTAATTTCGAAAATGGAATGTGTCCTAAAGTGAATTACTTAGTGGATCTTTTTAATTAGCCACCTTGGTACTGAAATGTCTCATTCAAGCTATGTCTGCCTCTTCAGCTGATCGACATGAACAGAGTCGCTCTATATACTCCGTGCAACTAAAAAAAAAAAATTTTCTAAGTACCAAAATTTTCCACAGTGTCAAAAGAAAATGATCTATGCATTCTTTCTTTAGAACCCCTACTAGAATTTAGCCATAGACCTGCATGCCTTTTGCACTACATATTTTGTGAAAAGACTCGAGTTCTTGTAAGCCAGCTGCAATGCACTGAATAGAGAATGCCCCATGAAGACACCCAAAACATGTGAAATAGCACACCAGGTGCTTATTTGTGCACCTACTTTTTGTGCATCAATGGAGGGGGGAGGTATTCTGTAAGTGTCCACCTAGTGGGCACGTCCATTTCGCCTGCTGCTGAAGTACTGATTGGCTGGGGGCGCCTGTCTCCTTCTGACGCGTACCCCAGTCCAGCCAATAGCAACTTCAGCAGCAGATGAAATGGACATGTCCACTCAGTGGACACTTACCTAACACCACACCAGGTACACAGAAAGGTAGGCGTGCAAACATAGACACAAGTAGGATGAGAAAGATAACACAGATACCGGTGCTTGTGTAATTCTGGTGCCCTTCTCATTCTACTGGTGTCTGTATTTGCATGGCTGCCTTTCCACACTATGAATCTCTACCAACTTTCTCAACTATTAGTCGTTCTAAACCCACTATCTGTATCTGGCTATGTCAACCTCTTTGGCTTTCATTTAATTCTGCCTTAGTTGATGGCTTACACACATGCAACCACTAGTAAGAAATGCTTACCTGCGTGACCATGTATTCCATGAGGTACTCCAGAAATGTTACAGTTGGGTTCTCTGGCTGGACTTCACCGCTCTGCGGAGGCATCAGGGGCCCAGAATCGCAAGGAACAATAGGGCCAGAATCGACTTCCACCGACGTGTAGAATGTGGAGTCCTGTTCACAAAACAAATGGAACAGATCAATTAGCGTTACTACAGAGCCTCTGAATTTGAATCCCAATATGCATATCCACAGATGTTTCCATTTCTTAGGGCTATTACATAAAGCCAGGTATTCCATTGTTTATTTTATGTATTTCAGAAAGCCGCACGCATATTTTACAATAATAACTGTTCTGCAGTAACATACTACAATCATGCTTGTGTGAGCATTATTCATTTCACTTGCATTATTTCTTTGTCTGAAGTTGGCCTCATACCAGGAGTAACATTCTCCTGTGGTTTAATTTGATTATTTTTCATGGCCTCCTATTCTCTCATCTTTCGAATGCAGTTATGTACGTTGGTTGCAATGTCTTTTCTTGTTTTAATGCTTGAATCTACACATGTTCAACAAAGAGATGGAGTGAGTCAATTGTTAGCCACTGTATTTAGCAGCAAAAGAAAATTATCTACGCAATTTTTCTTCAAAACCCCTACGAGATCTTAGCCGTGGGCCTGAATACTTTCTGCATACCTTTTGCACCACAAATACATGTGTTGACAAGCCGGAAATAAGTGACATTAATCATATGCAGTGACCTACTCTGACGCTCTTTCTATACAACATCATGGCAATAAAGTTCACTGCCCACACTGAGCTAAGATCAACATGCGTCGTTGATACGATGCCAGAGCACCTGCCACAGCGCCAGGTTGCTGTGCCACCCTCTTGGTGGCACGTGACTGCAGAAAAATTTGTCTCCTTGCTGCCAAGCATTTCACCACACGGTGAACACTGCAGTGCAAGTGTCTAATAATAGAAATCCCATAGGGAGGCAGTGTCGCAAGTGCGCCAAAGATAAGAGCACATCCATGAAAACAGAAAACAAAATACAAGCTGAAAATCTACAGCAGAAAGCAGAAGAAAACAGCACGTAATGTTTGCCATGCTTTGAAGGATTTCATATTTTATTATTACTATATCTGATAAAGGAAGCAGTAACACTGTTGCTTGAAGTTTTGTTTTTACAGCCAAGCAAGAAATTTTCTATTCTGCAACTAAAAGCAGATGAAAGTATTAAATGGTGTTGTTTATATTAACTGTATAAATGTCATGGTTACTAAAAGAGCACGTGCATAGTTCCATCAAAGACAAGTATGTGCATCGTGAGCTGCAAAACAGTGCCCTTGATACAATGGTCTACAGGACTGTACGGCAGAGCCAACATGCGAAAAATTGGAGAACCAGACACTGTTCCAAATACTGGTGCATATTAAACCAATTTTCATATGGCAGTGGCGCCGTATAGTTTTGGGGCCCCTTCAACCACAATTATCGTGTTACAGCTCATATTGAACATGGCCATGCATTTATATAACCTATAATATGCCTATACCAGCAGAACTTTTTGTTGGGCTAGTTGGTGCATGTTACTGAAGTACTAAAGCGCCAAACAGATGACGTCCGTGTCCGTGTCGTCCGTGTCTCTTCTTGTGTCGTCTGTTTGGCACTTTAGTACTTCAGTAATATGCCTATAGTTTGTGGCAAGATGTTGGCACAGGATGGAACAATAAAACTTGTTGGGTGAGTTAGTTCATACTGTGAGAAAATAAATCTAATGTACAAAATTCAACACAAAGATGTAGTAAGAGACACACGGACCAGCACTGAGCTGGTCTGTGTGTTTCTTACTACATCCTTGTGTTGAATTTTGCACATTAGTTTTATTTCCTCACAGGATGGAAGTTTGAGAACTGTGAAATGAGCAGGTACATGCTCCCCACTTATTTTTTTTATATGAGATAAAAAAGAAAAGCAACCACATTGTTGCCTCAAATGAAATTTGCATGTTTTGCTACAACAGACAGGTAAAAAATGTTCTATGTCAGTAGCAAAAGTAGGGAAAGCATTAAATGGTGCCGTTATATATTTAACAGTATAAATGCCATGGTTGCTATTATAAATAACATATGGATACTTCCATCAATGACACAAGTATGAATATCTTACTGCCCATATAACCGCAACATGCCTACAGTTTGTAGCAAGACACTGGCATGAGACAAAGTTTCTTAACAGTGAATGAAGCAGTTAAATTCTCTCTATAGGAGTGGGTGTATTTAGCTCTCCTTGTTGATGGCCTTTGTTCAGCAAGTGTAAATGGCTGGTCTATCTTTACTCCTTTGTCATTTAGTGGATTGAGTGCGCTTCTCATTTTGTCTATATAGGCACACTCCCACTCCCACTGACTTTAGTACTGAACCTTTGCTCTCCAGAGTGTTTCTCTTCATTGTTAGGAAAAGCCTTAAGTTTGTCATCCTGCATTGCGCAGGAATAAACACTAGTTCATTTGAACAAATGCTGCCCATGATGATGTCATGGACTAACAAGGGAGAGCACTGAGTTTGTAAATAAACCTGGGTTTCATTCCTAACTTGACCAGCCAGAAATGGTTCACAATTGTGCAGTTATGTGCTGTCAAACTCCGTAGCACTCTGGTGTGCATGCATTGAGAAGTTGTTAAACTTGCTCCTTTTTTTTTTCCACTGCACTTCTTTTTCTTATTATAATTAATGAATATGCCAACCCTGTAAGAGCCTGAGATGGGCTCACCAGTATTGGAAATAAATCAAATAAACTTCGATAGCTGGACATGTGCTAAACCACGTAGACTTACTGAAACGTAATCATCATGAAGTCTACTTTTGTGTGTTCACAATTTGAATGCCACTGATTCCTGCTGCGGTGGCCATAATATCAATAGTGCATACAGCTAGCACACACCTGTTGTGCAAGGTTACATATGAAGAAACAATTAATAGAAAAAGAAAGAAATAGTTCATGAAGCTAACTATGTAAATGATTGAAAATTTGCACTTATACTGCCGATGCCAACTATTCAGAACCCGCCGTGGTTGCTTAGTGGCTATGGTGTTGGGCTACTAAGCACGAGGTCGCAGGATCAAATCCCGGCCACGGCGGCCGCATTTCGATGGGGGCGAAATGCGAAAACACCTGTGTACTTAGATTTAGGTGCACATTAAAGAACCCCAGTAGGCCTAAATTTTCGGAGTCCCCAACTACGGCTAGCCTCATAATCAGAAAGGTGTTTTGGCGCATAAAACCCTATCATTTAATTTTTTAACAATTCAGACATCTTTGATAACTACAAAGTTTACTAAGCCATTTTGTCCTTTTCCATTTGTTCTTGAGTATGTGAGGCGCTGCCAGTTACTTGATTTTGTTAATGAACTTAAAATGTGCTTGGTGCCCTAGACAGTGGCGGAAATTGCAGCTTGATGTATGTGAGAGAGAGGGGGGGGGGGTGAGCGAACAAAGAGAGGCAGGGAGGTTAACCAGGGATGTGTGCAGTTGGCTGACCTTCACTTGTGGAGAGAAAAAGGGGGAAGGTGGAAAGCTGAGCTTGTTGGTATGGTTCTATCGGTATATGACAGTGCTACAGACGAAACACAGAGAAAAGAAAACCACAGGATAAGTGCTGTCCTGTGGTTTCCTCTTCTCTGTGTTTCGTCTGTCGCGCTGTCATATACCAATGAAAAAAAGGTGGGAACAATAGACCAGAAAAATAATAGAGGTAGGTAGTGTGAACACACTTGCAGGGAAATGTTCGCTAGCAGCCACAAGCATTTGTACAGTCTGATCGCTTTCAAGAAGCGCAATAGAGCTTTTGTGGCCTTGTACATGCAAGAATGCTTAGGCCAAGGTCCCAGGACCTTTTCCTCTGCAAGCCAACTGCCATCCAAAGGGCTGAGTCTAGCGTGCACAGCACATCATTGAGCGTTTATGTGAGAAACAAGTGTAAACATAACATAACTCTTCGTTCCCACCTGATATGGCTCTGGAAACCTGCTCGAGCCAGCAGGCACTGGTGGTGGGGAGCCCGGAAGCAGCCCAGGCACAAGGTGCAGAAACATGGCGTGGACGTCGGCAGGGGCACCCTCACCCAGGATCTGGTACCATAGCAGGAAGAAACGCACACCTTCCCTGCGCAGCTGCCATTGGATGAAATCACACATTAAATTCATTTACTCATTTACTGCAAACATTTTATTTTCGAATCCACCCTTTCACATCTGGGGCATATAGCAATCTACCTCTGAGACTAAGCTATATTATGGGGCAGTATTCTTGCACAACGAACAAAGGTCATAAATATGCAACACATAAATTAAGCCCATCATTTTACAAGGCCATTTCAATTTATGCAATCCTTCTGCATAAGAGGAAGCTATAGATAAGGATCTCTTACCTAAACATATGGGAGTGTAAAAATTGCTTTTCTTCACAACCACTGCACAAATTTTCACGATGTTTGCTGCACTGAAGAGAGATTAAACCTGCCAACTAGAGAGTTGCTAGAACTAAATTTTCTCTCTCAAATACAACAAATTTCATTCAAGTTAGTTCAGCAGTTGTCTCATAAAAGCATTTCTGTGTTTTACATACACGTGGATAGGGAAATCAGAGTTGGCCTCGAGCTAAAGCTTCCTCCTAAGGCTGTAAGTGTGAAAGACTTTTCTCCGCAAGAATTAAAGATGTCAGAGTAGGAGCTCACTGGCACCTCAATTTCACATGCGGCTAGTTTGTTTGTAGTGCCCAAAAAGCAGTAAGAATAATGTGCGCAATTGCATGACAGAGGCTTTTGACTATTTGTAGAGCCATAATAGACAATTGAAAACCAGATTAATGTCACAGCAGCAAAATCGAAATATTGTGCCTAAAGTGAGGGGAATTCGACACGAAATGCACAAAGTAAACAAAGTAAACTGTTCCATAATTTTTTTCGCACACCAACGCATGAAAAGAAGGTGAACAGAGGGGCCCGATTTTCATTAGTCGCAATCATGTGACGCCAACAGACACCGAGGGCAAGAAAAGCGCAAGGAAAATTATTTGCAGTTTTTAACTGAAGTGTAGAAATTATAAGTTACAGAGAGACTAAAATGGACAAAAACAAAAAGACAACTTTGCGCCAGTGGTGGCCAACAAGCGTTGGCCGACGGGTGTTCTCACATTTGCAATTTTGGACATTTGTGTATGTGTGCACAATCTGACCCTGGGAGTGTGAGCCAGGGCTACTCATGGCCATGGCAGCGGAATTTTTACAGCCCTTGCGTTTTTAGCTGCCCCGTCCACATTTATGGTACATTCGACTGGTTCCTACCACACTCAAACTTGGGTTTCCAGCGGTGCAGAACCCTCTCCAAATTGAGGCCAGTGAAAGCCTGCCCCAGCCGAACAGGCAGCTGCTCTCAGAGCAACCGGTGCAGCCACGAGACAGAGTTTCTGTCCGATTACAGTCGCGCTCCCAGCTTGAAGGCGAGTGTGCCTCCGACCACTCCGAGCTCAAGCACAGCACTTTGAATGAACCCGTCGAATATGTTTAGAGTGCTCAATTTCAACCAGCCAAATGTATACTGCATCTTAAGAGCACTCTAGAGCCCTTCAAGGCAACTAGTTGAATGTACCCTTAATTTTTTTCACAGCAGTGGGATGAAAGGTGCATACCCTTAAAGAGTTTCCTGGGTGCAGGAATTTTCGGAGGATGATGCGGACACTGTGCCACTGCCATCGCTGAGCCAGCAGTTCAGGAAGCAGCACCAGAATTCTCTGAAACAATGTACACGTCAGAAGCATTCATTAGTTGGGTCTCTGGGAGAAAAACAGTACGCCCTGTCCTTACACGTTTAGTATATACCCACCCTCCCTTTTTTTTACAGTAAGTGCATTTGAAAGGTTTTCAGTTTATTGTCTCTGTTGAGTATGAATTTCATCTTTCTATATGAATCATACAAGTGTCGCAATTTCAGGGGGAGGGGGGAGGGGGAGGCTAAATGCTTATTGCCTGACGAGGCCTTCCCTGCTGGTGACAGAGCGCACTCAACAAGCTGGCATGAAAATGCTTACAAAGTTGCAATAAATGCAATAGAAATTGCCACATGTGGCATGCAAATAATCCCAGAGGATAATCTTTCATTTCTATAACACATAAGCAACACAATATAACATGTAAATGTGCACAGTTCAGCACCAAAGTCACTAAAACATTTCATTATGTTACACACATGGAAATTCTCACATATATCTATATAGGTTTGTAACTGACACTTCTTTTTTTCTTTTGTCTGCTGGCTTGGCATTCTCTGACAATTTTCAGGTTTTTTCACAGTTTAATTTTGAGTGCCACTGCCAAGACATTTTGTGTGCTGTATTTTTGCAATACTGCTACTTAAATTTTCTGTTGTCCTTGCCTCAGTTTTGCTAAGTGATGCTGAAGTGATAGGATTTAGGTAGCACCTTTAACACCCGTCAACTAGGTGCCTCCATGAAGACCTGAAAGGTACTTGAAAGAAACTTTTGTGAAAAGCCTAGTAATCACAGGAATGCTAATACGAGTGCATCACCTTATTCACGTGATCATGTCAACATACCAGGTGCTTTTTTATAAACCGAATAGAATTTTTTTTAAATGCCTGTGGCAGATATTACAATTCTACTTCTGCTGCTGAATTACCCCAAGAGGCAGATGTTATTTTCCTGAGAAGTTAATATGCATAAGCTAACTAACAAAATTTAACTCATTAACTTATTAAGTAATCATTTAGGGCACATATAGAAATCTATGAAATCAAGCCTTGGTGCTCTCAAGGTATATTCACTAGGGACAAATTTAGACACCGGCGCCAGTTCTGAGTAAAGCACTGTCAAACAGAGTAAAAATGCACTGTTGTTCCATTCATATTTTTATCAAAACACCTTTTTTGAAGCACAAGCCACCGAAGCTCAAGAATAAGTGCAATACCAATTTATTTCATCACACACTTCGGGAATGAACATCTCAAAAATTTGTGTCATCCCCTGATTCTTTTCCAAATGGATTGCCATGCAAGCCCACCAGCTACAATTCTTAAATTGCAACATGTCCCTTAAGGTGATTAGTTACAAAGGTTATTAGTAATGTAAAACTACAATGAAAAAAAAAATAGAGATTAGCAATGCAATTCAGAGATGTATGTGTTGAAATTGTTGTGAAGAACTATTCTACAACTGGTGAAGACTAATTCAGTTGACTTTTTATGTGCCAGTGCTATAATTATGCTATTACAGGAACAATAAATGAGCACTCTGGGATAATTTCAACCACCTTGTATATCGTTACTATGCCACCTTGTATATCGTTACCATACATGTTTAACCCGCCGTGGTTGCTCAGTGGCTATGGTGTTGGGCTGCTGAGCACGAGGTCGCGGGATCGAATCCCGGCCACGGCGGCCGCATTTCGATGGGGGCGAAATGCGAAAACACCCGTGTGCTTAGAATAGGTGCACGTTAAAGAACCCCAGGTGGTCAAAATTTCCGGAGTCCTCCACTACGGCGTGCCTCATAATCAGAAAGTGGTTTTGGCACGTAAAACCCCAAATATTACCATACATGTTTAAAAAGCAACACCCAAGCATTTTTGCATTCCACCCCCACAGAAATGTAAGCTTATAAAATATCCGCTCCTGCCAATCATACCTCAAATATGTATTTCACATTGTCCAGCTCTTCCTTTTGAGTCTTGTGCACTGTGAAGCGAAGAACAAAATCAAGTGTCACAACTCGAACTGGTCAAGATTAAATATCTGCTGCAAAAATAAACAGGAGTGCCACAAACCTCTCTGTCTAAGCATCCCCTCCAATGAGGTAAAGACATCATGAAAGATGCAGTAAATGTGGCTGTAGTTGATCTCAAAGAACGTCTTCGCCTCTGCAGTTTCCACATTGTCTGCAAATGAATGATTTAACGAAGTTGTCAAAAAGTGACAACTGCCACTACAGTAATAGAAACCACAACGAAGGAGCAATACTAAGTAGAAAGTGTAAGCACATATTGTAGTAGAGGTGCAAGAATATTTCTAATAGTGTGCTATTTGATTAAATTTTTGAACCGAATAGTCACTATTCATAAATACAAATATTTTTTAAATAGTTTTCCAATTTGAAATCATCAACATTGCACAATCATTGGTGCAAAATTGCGATAAATCTCATCCTGGCACTGCTATAGTAAGCATAAAACAAAAAAGGTTGCCTGGTGGAGCTCGCTACGTTGCTCAGGAACCAGACACTTCTGGCTAAACCCCGATCATTCGCACTCACCATACAGTGGCGAGAATGTGAACACCTTGTTTGTTCTCAATGCTGTATTTGTGCTCTTAATAAACAACACTTCACAACATTCAATGTAATCACAGAAACTTGCTAATGTTGTGAATGTGCGAGGATGAGGACATAACTTTATAATAATGGTGAAAACAGCTGTTAAATTTTCGAAAACTATTAGAAATATATTCAATTTGATTTAGTCTCAAAAATGACTATTCGCATACACCTACATCGTAGCATATAACAACATTTTTTTTTTTTTGACCATCACATTTATAATGTGGGCTTACTGTGTTGTCGATGGTGTCAAAGTACTGCAAGTTCATGCATTCGACATATGTAGAAAGATGGCTCACAAGTGCAGGGGTGCACAATTATTATACATGCAGCTTTTCCATTTGCGTTCTCCAGCAGTTATACCATTGTTCACAGTTTATTGGTGTTCACATTTTTTTCTTTAGATAACATACTATGTGCAACTATACACATTCAAGTGTGTAACATATCTATCCATTTCAAGCAAGAAATTATGATACACCACGCAGATTATTTGACAAGCTCCGTGAGTTATCACAAAGTCGGAACCCAAACACGACAGAAGTGTGTGTTTACTACACAAGCGGAAGTGCAAGCGGCTCGTGCAAAACCAGCAATGCAGCCGGCATGCATTTGTGTATAGCCGTCCGTAGACTAAAGAATCGGTCGGGATGACAACGTAAACAAAAAATGTTGCTGTCTGCTAAGCGCAAACATTACGCAAACAGACAAACTGCCTCCAGCGCATAAAGCCGCTTCCGTCACGGTCCCACAGAGCGGAATGCGCATACGCGTACTCTCGCAAAGCACGCCCAGACGCAAATTTACCGTTTGAACAGGAATCGTGCGACGCGCTCGACCCGTGCTATGAATTTTTAATCGCTTGACGTGCGAAGCACGGTCGCTGCACGTTCCCGTGTAACCTGTTGACTCGCCCGCCACCAAGAGATCCACCGCGTCAGAAAGTGCTTTTTAGCTTGTTATTTTTTTTTCAAGAAATTGCTTGATGCGGACGCGTATGTAAATTATCGACCGAAAAGCTTCGGGTCGCAGTGGCACGCAATCTGCCAGCAAAAACACGAAACGAAGCCCCACTCGTGGAGCAGCGGACCAGGAAAACCGCAGAATCCAGGTTACTAACCTCATCTTCCGATCCGCTAGTGCGATACCTTACTTTTTTATTTTTTCTCCTTTCTTAATTGCAAGACTAAATTTACTCGGCCTCCGTGACAACTAGTGGCACGGGAGAAAGCGATGACGAAGGGTTGGAAACAGCCCAGCATCGCCGATCTGCAAAAATTCCACGTTTCACGCGGACGTCGGGGGCTCGTCGCGCAAAGCGATGCCGCGAATCCGCCCACTAGTCAGCACGCGATAAACAGCCCACGGGCGATACAGGTCAAGGTGGCATCTTTAACGGTTTGCGGTAGTTGGATCCCTCTTCGCCTCGCCATCGATACAACGCGGTGTGGTCGCTGGTATGGCAGAAACAGGGTCCCGTTCACGAGCGGTGTTTGACAGCCATACGGGCGATTTTAAGCCTGACCGCCCATCGCTCGGGACGGTGGCGAAACTTCTCAGGCAGCGGCATGTCGCTCGCCGATCAACTGCGGCGAAAAAAAACAGCAGAAGCAGGTGCACCATACGTGCGACATTTTCACGCCTCTTGCGAAAAGCCTCCGTTGCGTAAAGCCCGAAAAAGAGAAAACACAGAGGGCACAGTTACCTAGGTAGACCCGAAGGTGTTTGAGTCGACTGAGGGAGTCTCGCTTGGGTTCGAGCACCTTTTGCGCCGACTTCCTGACGTCGACGTGCTGTTTCTTAATGAACATTGTTCACCGCACTCGCAGACGCTGCCGACACTGCACTAAAACGAGCCGGGCAAGCGCACATCATCCCGCTAGCAGGGGCAGATCGCGCTAGCATCCGACAACAGCTCCAGCATGGACACCCCGCAACAACCCCGCACGGCAAACTTCACCACCACGCATACCAGGCTTAGCCTGGACCTCAGGGCGCTTCCAGTCAGGTGTTGCTTTTTGGCATTCGTGCTTGACTTCCGGCTACGGCTGCCTGCTGCGCCTCCGTATGCCTCCAGGCGCGTCCTCATTCCCGAGCAAATTACCGCGCCGCAGTCAGCTGGAGGCGGCAGCACCGTTCAACGCAAAGTGGCGCGCTTTGGCTTCATTCACACTCGTTCAAACACAGAATACATATAATAGGCTGCAACTATCATAGCGGGCTTACGTGTTCTAGGGTTTACCGTTTTGCACATTAAGGCATTTTGCGCATTCGAGCACATCAGAACAATTAGACGTATCTTCTGTTGTCAAAAGAAACTAATAATTTGGTAGGGCTAAAAACGGTCTTGTACCGTGCGGATTAACTATTCCTTATCAAAAATTGCGCCATCCTTAAAATCCATTAGCGACGAACGCACTTCTACTTTGCTCGTGCTCAATTTAAACTGACCCGCACATAATACACCAATGAGCTATGCTCTATAGTCAAACAACTAGGAAACGGTGAAAACATGTGGCAGTGCCTTGCTTCGTTCTTAAACACAAATAAAATTCGTGTAATGGAGCGGCATTACATATGATTGAATACGTCGTCTTTATTTCACTGGCCCATCACTTCATAACCTTATTTTACGCACGTGCGCAGACTCTGGGCACGCACACACACACACACACACACACACACACACACACACACGCACATTCGGTGGAGAACCCGTATTGATTTTTCTTCCAGAGCGCATCCCGACCACTTGGGCAGAATGGGTGTCCTGGCAAGCATCAAATGACATGATAAAATGCGACAGGGGCGCACGCCGTATTGACGCGCCAAGGTAAATGTTTTGGGTGTTATGCAGATTGCCATTTATATGAAAATACTTTTAAGACGTACGCAGTCATGCACTTCTTAAATTGAGTGTGTACAAGTACGTGTGTTTCATGTTGTAGACTGCTAGCCATATATATCAGTGTTTTCGAAAGCCGGAACGGTTTACTCGAATCCTTTCGACTTGTTATGCGTAAAATTAAAGCAACTTGCCTTAACAAACAATTCTCGTGGCGATAGCTTGGGTGGCTTCACTGCAGTGCTTCACTTCATGCAGTGAAACCCACTTACAAGCTGGATGGGTAAGTTGGCTTTACCACGTAGAGGGTGATAATGTGAAAAAGCCGGAGTTTCAGACAACTGTTGTGTGCGCTCATTTCTGAGGCTATCGTTTGTAACTAAACACAAATATCGGAGATAGCCAAAATCAAACATGAACTTGTGAAGCTTCTCGGGAATTCAGCACCAGTGGAACGCGCTAAGCTCCTTCGGGCTGCTGTTTCATTTGATTTATCTCTTCTTTTATAGATAAAGATGCCTTGGTTGCTACTTGGAACTGCTGTCTTGGAATTGATATGCCTGGGCACAACTGTAGACTCCGCTATTATTCGTGAGTATTTCCTCGAAGCCTTCATTCTCAAAGCTTAGGAATGCATGTACGCGGAATCGAGGGTGTCCGAATCACCGCAACAGATCGTCAGCTGCAGCTGACGCTGACGATCTAGAGCTTTGGTGATAAAGAGTGGCATATAGAACTTCGGATATAGAGCTTTCAGTGAACACCCTTAGTAGACAGTACGCCTTGTCGTTCATTGCTATAACCCAGGAGACAAAGGTTTAAGGGCACTCCCTCGCGAAATATGCTGTCTTCGGACAGCGTTGGTTTTGTGTTCGACAGTTGGCACTCCAGTAGAATACAAGTAAATGGAGGTTCTGCCTATATATGCTTTCGGAGCGGCGTCATGTGCTACAGACACAAATTCTTCAAGAGCTTCAGCCACTCGCAAAAAGTCCACTAAAAATTTTGAGACAGACTTACGCAATTCTGTATATATATGATGTGAGATTAGCGATATATAGATTCTTCTTTTTTTTTTGCTTTTTAGCTGAGAAGATGACCAACTCGAGTGACAGACATTAGAGATTTCCAGTTGCAAAATAAATGTATAATACTTCATGCATATTTATTTTGCATGTGGAAGTGCCACTTGGTAAACCGCTTGTTACTTGCTAAGTCGCTTGTGAATGAAGAAAAATAAGTCCTTAACAGACTGCATTTGAACTACGAGTCACTATATCGAGTTAAAACGTGGTGGTTACATGTATGCGCATGTCGTTTTTATCTGTTAATTTTTTGTTAATAATTACTGAGTGCTGGACCTGTGCAGGCGGTGTCCTTGTCCAGTTCATGTTAAAGCTTTTTTTTTTACCAGTCATTAACTTATTTTTTTTCCTTGTATCTCAGAAAAGCGCCTCATTGGAACGGCTTGCAACACAACGGCGCAATGCCAGGCACTTCTACCAAAAAGCCAATGCATATATTCAAGCTGCTTTTGTATAGGTGGCCACTACTACAGCTGGAGAAACAACAGCTGCATCCCACGTAAGTTCCCTTGATTTGTACGCATGCGGTGAATAAGATGCACGCGCATTGATTATTCGTCTGCTGCTCAAGTGTCCTGCTGCACATTCTCTAGAAAATGTCAATGTAATACGGGTTATCGATAAACATTGCACGTGGATATAACGAACTGTGGGATATAATGGAGTAAATGTGAAAATATTCTTAATATTAACGTGCTACAAATTCGCTTATAACGAATATCGGGTATAACGAAGTAAATGTTAAATGTCAAGCCGATATCAACATGTTATAGACATGTGCTTATAACGAATATCGGATATAATGAATGCATTTTCGTGTCAGATCGTACTTTGTTATAGTGAGGTTCAACATATATTGCATATATTGCATATATATATATTGCATAATTACACAATTCAAGAGGAAGGCGCGAAGGGTCTGACTGAGTGGCGGAAGTAAAGAGTTTTTAAGAGAGAACACCTAGGCGATATTCGTCAATGAGCATGTATCGCCAGACAATAAGCGGTTGTCCTCCAGGGCGCTTGCCTTGAAGAAGGGAAAAGGGTGGCAATTCATCTGGGCGGAAAATTGTCAGATCAAGGTGCGGAAATCTCCTGACAGTCGGGTATTTCACGTCACTTCTGATCCTTATCTATCTATTATTACCTAACCTTGCATAAGCCTTCGAATCTTCAATCTTTAAGTTGTGTCCAACGGCTTCGTGCTTTTTACCTGAAGCACTTGAGGCTTATTTTTCATCACCCTGCCGTTCACTAATCTATTTCAATGTGCAAAGCATGCAAAAAAACGCGGATGGCATTACAAATTTTTATCATCTACCCGTCATAATTTCTCTGTTATTTATGTCAGTGAAACCTGGCTCTGTACATCTCACAATAACTTGTATAGCTTTCCTTCGTACTCTTCTGAATACTGCCATGGCGATAACAGTAATCATGGTGGTGCTGCTATTTCTGTATTCTCCGAGTTGCGTTTCCAGAGGCACTCTGACTTGACACTCAACATGGCAAACTGTGAATCTGATTGGGTCAAATTTCAAGATACATTTGTTTCACAAGATAAGAATAACCTAATAGTTGGTTGCATCTATCGTTTACCTTCATAATCTGGAAGTGCGTTTGGCTTGCTCTATGTGATTTGCTGTATAAATTACCATTCAAGCAGAAAAATGTCATTATCATGGAATATATTAATATTAACCTTTTAGATACATCAAACTCACTACTTAATGATTATGTTAGCTGCCTAAATGGGTTTGGATATAAAAAGCTAATTACTTTTTCAACTCGTTGTCCCATAAGTAAACAGGGCACTCTTATTGACCACATATTATCTGATCTTCTTATAATCCTGACTGTGATGTCGTTGAAGCTTCAATAACCGATCATTGCCTAACATTCGTGCATTTATCTTCTACTGCTGGCACTATCGATACAAATTTCACCAGGAAGAAGTTTAGTACATCAATATTTATTGAATTAATTACCACTTCTGACTGGTCCCCAGTAGTGTCATGTGATAACCTTGAAACTGCCTATAACATATTTTCAAAAATAATTTCCAATGCTATTGCACATTCTACAGTAGCAATGAATTGTACAAAAACGTTTTCAGCTCCTCGTAACACATGGTTATCCAGTAGTTTGCTAAATTGTTTATGCAACAAAAGATAACTTTTATGAAAAAAATAAACTGCTGTTTAACACTGCACTTCACGAAAGGTATAACAAATATTCTAACTTATTAGAAAAATGACTCAAACAGGCTAAAACTAGGTATTATGAAAATGAAATTAAGTGTGCCGGCAAAGATGTAAAAGATTAATGGAAAGTATTAAACAGTTTTTAGCTCTTTCCTTCGTCCCGCGGCACCTGAAGACATAGTCACAGTCATTTCCAGTCTAAAAAACACAGGGCCTGGTCTTGGAACTTCAGCTCATCTCTCATAAAGATGATAGTGTACTTAATATCTGAAATATTCTGTCACATAGTGAACCTTATCTTTCAGACAGGAATGCATCCAAGGTCTTTAAAAAAGGCCTAAATAATCCCCATTTTCAAGAAGGGAGATAAGTGTCTAACATCTAACTACCATCCTATTGCTATACTTTCGTTCTTTATTAAAATTGTCGAAAAAAAATTGTAATATGTTTATCAAGTTATTTATAAAAATTTTGCATCCTAATGGGCACCCTAAACAGTTTCACAGATTGGTCCCAAATTGAAAAGGCTTTTCACGCCTTCATGTTGGGTGTAGCTCATATGAGAGAAACGCATGGAACATGCACCTAAGATGTGTGTCGAAATTAGAAGTCATGCAATTTTATAGTGTCCACATGGAATTGATTTTTCCATTCTCCATATTTGCATGTTTCCTCTGTTCCACCTTTGGATCAATCAACAGTCATGCTCCTTGGTGAGAACTGCACACACGACAACGAGTGCAGCTCCCACCTCATGTGCAGTGCCCAGCGGTGCACCTGCATGCCGGGATACAAACAGGTCAAGGATTGGTGCGAACCAACGCAGATGCAAGATGGTACGCATGCAGATATTCTTCCATCTTTCAAAAACAATGGGCCGTCACATTTTGTTTTACGCTCCTGCTGCCCAAGCTGTAATAGTTTCCATCGCTCATTTCTTAGGGTGGTATTCAGAAGCTGAAATAGATTATAAGTGACAAAGAACGATAGTCCCATCATACAACATGCAAACACACTCCAAGAAGTGAAAGAAGGCATCTTACTTTTGCATACAGATGTACACTCACCCACAAAAGTTTACGGACCACGGGATGTTGCAAAACGTTCAATTCTCGAGCAGCCTGTAGCAGTAGCCAGTAATACTGTATAATAATATGTTCCTAGCATATTCTAGTGGAGGCCCGAGATGCAAATACTAGGCTGCGTTGTGAGAATGTGGAAATATTCTGCTTTTTCTCAGATTTCGTGGTCCGTAATATTCTGTGGCCGGGTGTACATATGTATGTTTCAACAGCTAGTTTCCCTAATGTTTACAATACCAGGAAATACAGGTAGCCAGTATATTAAGTGACAACGTACCATCTGCTCACTGTGCTGTTATTACTAGTAAGTTCCTTATTGATCAAATCTACAAGGTTGGGTTGTTGAGCTGCTGTGGTCCAAGCAGCCATGCAATTCACGAGTGTCATATTAGCATGTATCAGCGCACATGGAATTCTTGCTGACAACTGTGAAGTCTATTGGAAATATGTGGTATAATCTATGCAACTGGTTCAAGAAACAAAAGAACACAGGACATTGTGAGATGTCTTTCTATGGCCATGTCTATTCCTAAAGAGGAGAGGGAACATCTCTTCTGAGTGACTTCTCCCTGTGGCAACGCTGCACTATTAACTGGAGGTGAATTTACAAGGAATGCGTTGCAAGGTTACAGCTGGGTCAGTATAACATAATGATTCCTTAATTAGCTTGATTTTATTTCTTTCTCATCCACCATTCATGATCAGCTGATCCTAGTGGTAACAAAGGCGCAGCATCGTTGAGACCACTGAGGAGAATAATTGGAATAAAAGTGTTACGTTATTCTTGCCCTGCAGTCACACCTGTTTGTGCACAAGAAGAAAGGGGTTTAACCGAGGGGTCCGATATTTATTATATAGTCATATCATAAGCCAGCAAACACTGGAACCAAGGACAACATAATGGAAATTACTTGTGCTTAATAAATGAAATAAAGAAATGATAAATTAATGGAAATGAAATTGGATGAAGAAAACAATTTGCCCAAGGTGGGGAATGTTCCCACAACCTTCGCATTACGGTAGAGCATCGCATGCATAATGCGAAGGTTGTGGGATCGTTCCCCAGCTACGGCAAGTTGTTTTTTCATCCACTGTTTGATGGCTTCTTATATGACTGTTTGTGCATAGTAGGATTGTACTTGCATCGAGTCCTACAGCATCTGAGGAGGCTGCATAATCTAAACATGTGATAATGATAGTAACAAGTACTCATTTGTGCGTATCTTTATGCAGACACTGAGCGGTTTATGGAGTTCCCACAGGAACAACCCAACCTGCTAGTTGTCATACTTAAGGGACTTGGTATCATTGCCCTCAAGGTGTCCCTCTTCTACCTGCTGGCAAAGTAAGTATCTCGTGGCAGGTGCAGCAGGCTTTGTCTCATGCACTGTTTTTCCGATGTCTTGGATGTTTAAATTAAATGCCGCTATTTCTTCAATAAAACAGCAGTATATACTTCACAATGCCAACATGAACACTCATGCCAGAATCAAACAAGAGAGCCAAAAATGTTTATTTAAAGAAAAATCAAAATACAGAAAGAAAGCTAATTTTCATGAAGTTTCTGCTAGGGTGTCCAGACTAATTTCTTCCCTTGCTCTTCAGTAGGTATAAGGGCAAGTTGTTTGAGAATTAAGAATGCCTGTCCTGTTGATTGTTTTTTTGCATCATCTTTGTTTGCTTGATAGTTACATGAGTGTACATTTCTTTACACGAGTCAGTGTTCAGTAGACATTATAATAAAGTATTCAACGGTCAAAAATGCCAGTCATGCCTCATGAAACCACACATGTGGTGGAACGAACTAATGGGCTTCGGATTCACAAACTAGATTTCCACCCACACGCCACTCCTCAAACAAATTGGGTGGAGAGAGGCAGCACACTTTTAATGGATTCTTACAGTGTGCCACTGAACATATGCAAGACCCAAAGCAATTGGATATTCACAGTAAGGCTCAACGCACCCCAACTCAGCAATAACAATGACCCATGTTCAATTTACTCAAGTGATTGATTGATTGATTGACGACCAGACAGGAGGATTGTGTCTGATGTCCCAAAGCAACACACGTACCGAGATGATATAGTGTAAGACTACACATCAAGTTACACCACATGTGTTTTTTGACATGTGCCACATCAGTTTTGTTTCTAAACAGTCACTATAAGATAACTTCAAGAAAATATCAGTGTAGGTGATTCTTATTCAATGTTCTGGGCATAGTTCTTTCTGCCCGCGAGGTAGGAGCATAACCTCCAGCAATGCTTATGTACCTTTCAGAGTGATGTGTTTCTCTTGCAATCACATGGTGAGTCAGCAAGAATATACTGCCGGCGAAATCTACAGCCCACCAACCAAGCCCTGTAAGACATCTACACTTCATTAAAAGAATTCCCTGTTATCTTCTCTTTATAACTGTGTGCGAACCTTCATGTAGAAAACGGTAGACATGGGACAGCAAAAATAAACTGTCATCCTATACCTTCCATTCTGAATGTAAGCACGGAGAAGCTGCCTTCCACATCTAACCATTGCATTTAAACAAAAGTGTGTTACTTGTGTTCGTGACATACCTATTCGTAATAATATAAATCAACTTTAATAGCGATTATGTCCTGGAACTTTGCTTGAGTCTTAGGAGTACATCTTGTACCAGAACTAATGTGATATTACAGGGCATGCTCAGAAACGAAGACAGAAGTGCAGGAACTTTTCCATCCTTCGAACAACGTAGATATAGATATAAATGACATTGACACGACATTGTCACAGTACTACCCTGATTATTGGTACAGTCAAAGTTAAGGCAACATGCACTGCCCTAGTGGTACACTGCAACTTCACAATTTCCCTGTTGAGGAGAAGCCCATTCATCAGTGTTACTCTCTAGTGTTGCATGAATGGGCATGAATTGGTACATTGACAACTTATGAAGAAAAAATGTAAGACATCCTGAACAAGTGTTTGCACACATCATGTAACCTTTTCTGTAATGTGTACCAATTAGGCATATTGTGCTTGTTAAAGCATGCATATCAACGCGTGTGCAGAGCTGTTTACTTCTTCCCTCAGCAACAATTAGCAATGGAGCCTCCAGAGTCATCGCCAGCTCCATCTTTGAGGGGAGCTGCACATGCACTCAATTACCATTTCTAGTGGGCATCTCCCGGTCACTGATGTTCTGCACATAAACGCAACAGCAAAAAGACAGAAAAAAAGAAGACAGAGAGAGAGAAAGAGCCTACACACAGCACTACAACAGAGGTTGAAAAAGCGATGATGCATGACATAATAGTCCTGCAACAGTGCATGACAAAAACAGGGTTGACAAAGTTTTACTTGCAGGTTCACAGGAACAACTGGCAGTTAGCATGCCATACCCCTCCACAATTGCAACCGGTGCGCAATACCAGGTGCCACTCTACGTAGACCAAATGGTAAGACCTTACTAGTCATAAGCTAAAGTACAAGTCACTGCTGTATTTGTCACTTTCTTCTTTGATTACATGATGTAATGTATGCAACAAGATGAGGATGAAAACGACATGAGGCGCACAAGGAGCTTGCTGTGTGTCTTGTCTTTTTGTCCTCGTTTGCCTGTACTGCTTGCATTGTGTCGCCTTGGCATCGTAACTAGCCCATTTCTTCAAGTTGGACAGCTCATTTGATCAGCTGCTGCCACTTTATACCAAATAATTGCTTTCGTGACCTGTTTCTCAGTTTGTTGACTTGATCATTATCATCATTAGCAATAGAAAGTCAAAGGGTCAAACAAACCTTCTTTTTGCAGGTGCAGTTCCCTAAGGAGCAGACGCCCAACTATACTGGAGAACAACCTACTACACCTCAGCCTGCTTTTCCAGCTTAAGCCCACATACATACAATGTGCCAAGTTGTTCTTGCATACCACTGCACTGATTTGAGGCAGGCTACCACTACAGCTAAACTGCTGGTTAACCTCTTTCACTAAAGCTGTATCACTTGAAATCATTCTACCAGCTGAGAATGCAGACATTCTGTCTTCCAATTTGTGCTTCTTCGTGCTCTCATCTATATGCAAGGCAACCAACGATTGTTTAGAGAGATAAATGCACATGTTTGATGTGTATAACAATGTCACGCATAGTGTGCTATTGTTGTTGCTGATAAATGATTCAAACTGTCATGCCAGGGCTGAATAGTAATAAATGTGGTCGCACATATTGAAGCTGCGCTGCGAACTGTGATGGACAGTGGAGGTCTCCAACTTAATTTTGACCGCATAAGTTGGATTCTGCTCATTCATGGGATTTGATGTCCCGAGGGCTATGAGAGTTGTCGTAGTGAGGGACTGAAAATTAATTTTAACCTGGGATTTTTTTTTAACGTACATGAAACCATGTTGCATTAGTGCTTTTGCATTGCGCGCTTGTTGCGATAGTGGAGGAATGTGGTAGCCATGTATGGTATGGTAACTATATATATGTAGCCACTGTGGCTAAGAACTGAATCTGCTGCATAACATGCTCAGCAGCAGAATGCCATAGCCTGCCATTGAACCACCATGGAAATTCCACCTGGTTTTCCTTTAAGTGCACCTAAATTTAAGCACATAAGCATTTTTGAATTTTGATTTTATTGTAATGCACCAATTACAATCGTGAGCCAAGTCCTCATGCTCGGCTGCAGAATACCATAGCCAGTGCAACAGATCAGGCACTGTCGACATGCTTTTCTTTATGAAGAAAGACTTCCAATTACAGAAAGGCTTGCTGAACAGAGCTTGTCCTTTGTCTAGCAAGTTTTTGTCGCAAAAAGCGCAGAGAACCTCGTGCAGTGACAGTTAACCACCTAGCTTCAACTTTTGCATCATTGACACTATCTAAATTCAGGGGTTTTACATGCCAAAATGATGATACGATTACAAAACACGTCATAGTTGGGGACTCCCAATTAGTTTTGACCGCCTGGAATTCTTTAATGTGCACACAATGCACGGTACAAAGGCATTGTTGCATTTTGATCCCATTGAAGTGCAGCCATCATGGCAAGTATCGCCACTATTAGGTGCTATCAACATGTCCAGACTACCAGGAAAAAGAAACTGCACTCACTCATTACAGAAAAAAATAAAAGTGCCACAAGATTAAAGCACTAACAATAGTACAGTACTACAAATTAGAGTCACTGGCAATTGTTTTCATAAACGTGAACATTCAATTGGACTAAGTCCAGATAGTTGAAGAAATTACATTAAATTGAAGGATTGTTGATAATGACCTCCAACGCGTAAAGCCCTCTTTCATACCTATCAAGCTTGTACATATGATATCACTTTTTTCATTCTGTGCTTTCATGCTGGCATTTTGTAAAGTAACTCTTTTAACTTTGCTTAAATATGTTTTGCACTCGTTTGTAAACCTCAACAGAAAAAGTAAAAAAATAAAGAAAGATATCTACACTTTGCTGTAATGTGTTGATTAACAAGTGTAGTCTTGCTGCTGTGCAGACAAACAAATATTTATTTAAGGGCAGAGTTCCAGACTCTTGTCACACCCAATGGAAAGCCCTGCACACGCCATTGCTACATGACTTGGCAAGTTTTGTAAAGCTTGCCACGGCTTTCTCAATTTGCATGAGGTGGAGTACTTGGACAGAACTTGGCTCTTGCTGTGTAAAATCCTGATGACGGGCCTCAGAAATGCTCCATACTGGATTGAGGAAGCCATGACAAGCTTCACAACAGCTTCGGGGCATAGTAGATGCCAGTGCTAATACACAACTGTATGGAAAAACACGCAGACACAAGTCTCGGGCACTACAAACTTTATTCGACAGGCAGTGAGATGCTGATATACATTTTTCCCCATGTGCACATACCACTGCCACATCAGGAACTGTGCACAGTAAGATCAGAGCAGCCAGAGACAGTGATTCAAGTTCTATATGCAGATTATGAGCCAAAATTTGAAAATAATAATAATAATAATAATAATGGTGCAAACAGGTACAGAGTGGCTGTCATGTTCTCTGTTCCCAAAAGAGTGATAAACGTTGTCCTCGCATCACAAAAGAGTTTCAAGGATAAGGTGCCAAGTGATGCACGCTGTAGCTTCGGTGCAGTACACTAGTGAAGTGGCTTATAGGGCAAACTCATTGCTGCGTTAATTACACGAATGAGGGAGCATGCTAGTAACCTGATGGACTTGGCTGCACATCTTTCTGAACACTGAAAATTCTGCCCTTGCCAATGCAAATTTCATGTGAGGATACTGGGTACAAGCAAAGATAGAAGACAACAGCAACTTTAGGAAGCATCTCATATTAAAGAAAAAAAAGTAATGCATTTTTAAACAGACTTCCACTGTGTGTTGCATAATGTGGAGCGCACATTCTTAAAAACAGATTTTTCGAGTTTTTCACAAATGCACCCTTCCTGATGTGGCTGTGCATGGCGTGTCTGCATTGGGAAACACATACAATGTGATCTTGCTGCCTCTCGAATGAAGTAGTAGTTAGTAGCTGCCTGTGATGTGTGTGTTTTATTTTTTCACGCGGCTGCGTCTTTGCCACTGCACTATGTCCTTAAGTAAGCACCAACCAGCCAAACATGTCCTCCCAGCTCTAAACAAAAAACATATGCAGCTTGTCTCACTGGCTCAATAACACACACGCGCAAGCGAGTGGCAATCTCTTCGAATGCGTGCGGTTTAAGCAAGGCTAACTTGATCTTGCGCTGAAGCCGGAGGTGACATGTACATAGATGTGACAGATAAACCATTGACGATTGACACGGGGCCAAGAAAGCTTAAAGGATCCACCCTAAAAGTCTACTTAGTTGAGGCAATTCGTATGCCTGCATCAATCAGTCGAAATCAATACCCCTGCTCGTCGGGATTTTTCTACTTCTGGGGTTTAGTAGGCTCATGCCTTCCTTCTCCACGGGTGCGGATTCCTTGCGAGACTTGCTCCTCTTAGCTGACGCTATCGCAACCATGGTGTCATTATCGACAGAGTCCACAAGAGTCTTGAGATCGCCGGCATCGGCGACGGCCACTAGCAGGTCAAGACGTTCTAGTGCCGCACTCGCGCTAGTAGCCTTCTTGAACTCGAGCTCGTAGGTTTTCCCAGGAGGAAGGAGTGTAACTGACAGTTCATCCGTGTCATCACAAGTTTCGAGTCTGCAGTTGCCGATACGCCTTCTGCAAAGATTAGCGTGTACAATACTATCGGTTATCCGCTACAAACATTTTCTTCTTTTGTTTGCACACTTACATTAAATGCTTAACGTTTTCTTCGCGACGGGAGTTAAGCGATCCGCACGACTCCTCGAAGCTTGTCGATGCTTTCCAAACGCTGTTGCCATCTGTTATGGATAAGTTAAGCTTAGACAGCCTTGCGTCATTCTCCTCTGTTAACAAAACGAGAAAGAAACGGCCTTTAGAGTCGTCGAACACTTTACTGTGTTTCAAAAAACGGGACATAGGGCCGATATTTTGCGCTAGACAGCTAACTTGCAGTCAGCCCGAGCAGTCAGCGCTTTGTTGGCTTCATATGCATTCCTATCGGCTGCGGTTGGCTTCTGAATGGCTATACTACGATGCTGCGGCGCCACTACTGCAGTCGGCTAGTCAAACAAGCAGACGACGCAGATCAAGCGAAACATGGCCCCTCGGTACAAACTATGTTGGCATGGGAAGTTCGTGTACAAGTTCATACTTGAATGGTGAGATACAGACAATGTGCGAAGGACATTGTCACCCTAGCACTGGCTAAGATGCCTGACCCTAACCAGAAATTATTTTTTACTGCTAATACAGGCCTCCTGGTAGCGTCAACGTGCTAAATCTAGAAGAGGTAATCTTTTCAGTCGCCTATCTCACCTGCTCATGTACTGACAGTTCTTTTTTCGTTCTACAGGGCATTATTACGACAGTAGTAGAGGCCGTAAGTAAGGGAGACTATCCTCGGAAGCTTTCCAATGGAGAGTACATCGCCGACATTGGTATCCTTTTCTATAAAGCACTACATTTTGAATGTGTTTCCGCCGCCGCTTAGTGCGCGTAAGCCCTTAACGTGTTCTGCGCAGAACCTCGTGAATGGAAGTTGAGTGGTCAAATGGTCCTTGAAAAAGACGGTGCAAAATACGAATTGTACCATCACGAATTTCATCTGCGTGTCCAGAGAAATAGTGTCTCCCCGCACTCGGCAGGCGGCATCCGTGATCGCAACACTGACGAAGGTTGTGAATTTCACTACTCGTATTTCTTTTCATTGGTGGTGAATTGTTCTTCGCCGCGAATTCATTTACTTTCACAGGTAGCGCAACTAGTGGGACTTCCTTGCCGCCACTGAAGCAAAAATGGCCATCGCATAAAGAGAAACGCAAGATCAGGCTTCCTGCAGTGTACCGCCACAGGAATAGCTCGGCATCACGCGCTGTGGTACACAGAGGACCCAGCCGTGACCTGGAGCGCGCACTGCCACTTTCAGTGCAGGACTGCCTGCGTTATGTGGTATACTTGTGATACTTTTCATGTCTGGGCAGAGTGTAATTACCATACATTTTTTTTCCCCTTTCAGACACCCAAAGATTCCAGGCACAAACTTGCTGTGAAGCAATACTACATACCTGACATGATCTATCGAGCACTTCAGCAATATGCAAATACCTCGGATACCCAAAATGGCAACAATGCTATTATCTTCCTCGACGACAGCGTGTCCCTGAGAGAGAGTGGGCCAAAGGCCATTGAGTTTGGCCAGAGCAACGATCCAACAGCAAGCACTCGATTGTTTCAAAGCCTAAGAAGGTGATTTCACAGAGTACAAAGCTGCATTGTTGTGTATAACTCACGAGTGGATCACTGGCTACATTATGTAAAACAGACAACAATGCAAAGCTGCCTTATTAAAAATTTGAATGTTTTATGCCCCCTCTGGAACACAATTACAAAACATCAAAGTGACAGCATAACTCAGAATGCACATACAGTGAGATAAAAGCACAACCACCATGGTAACTAATTGGAACATTTAATACAAATCTACAGTCAACATTTGGTCAGGTACCCACGACACTGATGATTTACTGTTTGCATTTTATCACTGAAAGCAAAACAAAATACAAAATAATATCACTAGTATTAATACTCATCATACATGTTTTCATTGTTGACATAAAACCTGAGACAAAGTCTATTAACGTCTTTTGTTTCATGCATAAAAAAAAAGTCTTAACAAGAGCAATCTTTGTGACAGGCCACAGAGATGCAAATCCAGAGTGATTGCATAAAAATAAATAAAACATACACAACTTATTTTGCAGTTGCTCACAGAATGCATGTTAGGGTGCATACGTTTGAAAACACTTCCTGATGCATCATGCCACAGCACATTCCACGATACAGCTGCAAAAAATTATCTCGGGAATGCCTCAAAAGTAGCTCAAGCCCACAATGTCACATCATGACGTGGGCCTGAGTGGCAAAACAAAGAGTGCTCATATTCCATCCATTGCCATTTCTGCCTAGTTGCACAAACAAATGAGTACCACACAACACAAAAAAGAAAAAGTGTCGAGAACAAAGTAGCAATCCTGGCTAAGTGATTCATCCAGATGTGAGAAATAGCATTACCAGAATGAAAGGGGAGCAACCTACAGTGTTAACCAATTTTAAGAGCTGCAGCCAAACTTGCTGAAGACACTCTTACAGACATGAAAAACATACATTCTTTGAGACACCCCCAGTCACGTTTGCCAGCTGGTTCATTATGACAAAATAACAAAAGCTAGTCTCTTGAGTACATAGATTATTCCACTATATGGAGGATTTATTACAGAGGCTGTATTTGGCAAGAATGCTTTTCTTCTCATTCTATTCTTTCCATGTCACTGAGTGGCTATCACTGCAATAGCAGAGCTGCTGCTTCATGTGATCCAATGAAGGACAAAAAACTGTTACAGAGAAAGGTTCCGGGCCTTTCAGTGCCTTGTATTTCTTTGTAATATGGGTGTTGGGTACATTTCAACAGTATTTGTTTGCAGCATTCAAAATAGAAACACTGTATATATATACATATATATAAAGCAGTTCACATTGCAAATGGAACAGAATTAACATTTCCTTGCACTGAAAATTTGGCTGATAAAAAAATATTTTGCATTTTGAATTAATCTGAAGTTCTCCAGTGTAATTTTGGGAAATTATGACAAGTGAACCAATTGAATGACTCATCAGTAAATATATCAGTAAACACATTGATCAGCTGTCCTAGCTGAAATGAGCCTATACTAGTACCTGCACTCTACTTCGCTGCAACTGCCATTCCGTTTGAGTTTCATTTCTAATCCAATCCTCCATCATTCAGTGGTACTCATGAGAACAAACAATGTAGCCCATTGCTCAAAAAATTTTCAGAAAACAAAAAATTATGGCAGAACCCATCTCACGATGAATGTCAACATTAATGCGATTAGCATTGAGGCAATGTAGCTACACACAGTATTGCCAATGCTGAAACGTGTAGGCAGCTGGGCGTCTATCTCGCACTTCACACTGTACACACTGCCCCATGTAGCAGTGCCGCTGTGAATTCCGTGCTTAGCACGGGTCTACTTTCCCATGCACAGGAGGAACTTCAAATGATCTTTTACATTGGAGAGGCACACATGTAGTGGTGCACCCAGTCACCCAAGTTGGCACACAGAGGTTCATTAAAGAGCAGCACACACCTAGTACCACATGCTCGGTGCTCAAGGTTGGCATCAAAAATGTTCGTTGAACTATACGGACCCCGTACAAAGTGCCATGTACTCAGTGACCCAAGTCAGTGTCAAAGAAGTTCATTAAAAAGCGGCACTCAGTGACCCAAGTTGGTTCAACAGTTGGTTGTGAACCCTGTTCTCTCAGCACAGCAGCTAGATGTGGTAACCATTATTTGACCATGGACCCAAGTAACTCAAGTTTGCAGGCAAACGGTCAGACACATATAGATAGCTAGACAGGCAGTCAGACCCCGGAAAGTTCATACCATAAGAATGCTAATTGCATTAAAACAAAATGAGAATCTGTGGAGCAACAGCTTAAAGTTACCTCATGCACTAGGCGTGCAGGCTGCAAAAAGAGGTGAATGTAATGTGCACAGGCCTGTTGATACAACTTCGAATTTACAGCTTTCAGGTACAAGCTGTTAACAAAGTTTTGCTTTTTCACTGTTCTTGAGTCCACAAAACTTATGTTATTGATTACATGTTCAGTCTTATGTTTACAACTGTACTTGTTAAGTACGAGCCTTTCTAAGATTTTTGCATATAATACAGTAAGTGCCATGGTCCTTTACTCTTTTTTTTTCAGGGGTGTTGCAACAGTTCTTGACAAGATGTCCAAGTGGATGGCGTGAAAAGTCACAAAACATTCGTTAAGCAGACAAGGGTTGCGCAGTTCTGCAAGAGTTTGAAAAATAAAAAACAAAACTGAATATCTTTCATAATTTCCCCTCATTTACATCACAGAAGGCAAACCAGCATCTCAACAGGTGGGCAACTCTACAGGATCTAACACTTCACATCAAAATGTACTGTGAGCCTATCGGGCAGTACTATAAATTAAAATACTGATCATGAGGTCAGAAGTAATGTCCTGGCAAAATACATACACAAGTGTCTTCTAAGTTATGGCGTTCCCTAATGTAGGGTGCCTACAGAAGCACAAAAGCAAACACTTAAGATGGGGCAGTGAAAAAGATGGACAGAACAATGCATTGTCCTGTCTCTCTTATTTTTCACTTCTGTGTAACCCATGCACAAAATTGCTGAAGTAGTTAGTATTCCGAGGTTCCCACATAAAGTGTGTCTTCAACAATAACAGTATACACACAATACTTAAAAAGAAAACAACAGGTTTAGGAGGTATGCCATAGTGGGGGATTCCAATGAAATACTTAATTAGCTCAAACTGACAAAATATGCTTCGAAAACACCCATTTTTAATGTTAATTTCCCGGTAATAGGTTGACTATTACAAAAGAAAATAAAGGTCAAAATTCCCTTTTTTAATTTTTTTAAATTTTAAGTCCGCATCAAAACCCCAACACCTGTACACCAGTGTGACATTATGCATTTCAAGCTATCATCGTGAGTAGCAAAAGTCCTCGAGCCTTGCTAAGTTCAGTCTTTGGCTCTCTTAGAACATAATGTTGTCCAAGTTTACTGAAAAAGGTAAACTAGGGCTTAGTAGACGCCACCCAAATCCATAGTGCCACGCCTAACCGAAGCGGGAACCCGAAGGCAGTGTTGCCACTCATAAGAGTATGCATTTGGGCTGGTTGGTTCATGATTACGAGCAGTAAACAGCGCTAAACATCGCTGAAAGCCTCGCAACAAGCCTTAAAAGAAAGCAATAGGCAGCTGCTCAATCTGAGAATCGCTCACGGCAAATGGTTGCGGTTATGCCATATGTGCACCAGGTTGTGCATAATCTCAAAAAAGTTATCAGCAAGGCAGGCGTGAGGTTGCTGTTCACTGCCAGAAATAAGTTAGATAGCCTGTGCCATCAAGTCAATTGGGTGACCAAGAACAACAAAAAAAGTTGTAAAAAGCAGCACAGACAGACGTTTGTTGTTGACTGTTGTGACTGGGTGGTTTATAAGACTCCTCTTTCGTGCAAGTGTTTCTATATCAGTCAAACGGGTCGGTGCACTAATGACCGCGTGCGCAAACACTCAAACAAAGTTCAAAAACGAGCTAGAGATAGTCAATTATCACTGCATTGCAATGAATCTGGCTGCAAGCCGTCTTTTAAATATGCGACCTATCTGTCAAAATACCGCAATGACCGCCCGCGCACATCTTATTTCCAAAGCCTTCCACATTCATAATAGCGGCGAAGCATGTGTAAGCCTTCCATCCCTTTCTCTCCTTCCAAAGGAGATTGCCTTCCTATCGCACTGATTGCAATTTTTACCCCTGTGCATGTTGAATTCTGTTGATTCTGTGCTATGAGATAGCGGTATTGTACATATATGCTGACTGAAAGAATAAAGATACTTGGTTGTTAGTCAGCGCTGTGGTCTGTGTCCCTCTCTTCGTCCTGTTGTTTAGTGCTCTTTACTGCTCACCACCCATCTTCAGTTTTTGTGTCTTTTCTGGTTTACCAAGCCTCCCCTAATGGTAAGAGTGACATTTTTGGTATTGTAGAAGCGTTTTTCATTATTACAGGCGAATTTGTTTTTTCCTCTTTTGTGTCCCTTCAACGTCCACTTAAATCCAAGTACAAGAATGTTTTATTTTTTTCTTTCCCTTATCAAAATGCGGCCAAGACTGAACGCGCAATGATGAGCTCAGCAACATGTCATAACCAGCTACTGCAATGGGTCTATAACAATTCTATGACTCGAGTCATCTCTTGGCATAGAACAGGTGCACAATTGATTTTCAGGAGAATTACCGCATTTGCTCAATTTGAACGTGCCGTTTTTTTAATAAGAAAATTCACTCCAGTATGACATGCATGTTAGAATTGAGAAACCAAAACCGCATTTAGTGGCGTCAAGGCAGCACCTTCAAATCTCGAATCCAACCTTCCTATTTCAAAGGAAGGTGCGAGTGCTGGAAGTTTGTGCATCATAAATGGACACCATCCATAGCTGGTGTCTCCAAATTGCACGTCGAATGACTTCAGAGTTGAGCTCTAAATTTTATTTTTTGAAATGAGAACAAATCGGCATTCCTCTCTCTCTTAAGATGAAACTAGGGTATGCGTATTGCATCTCACATTTTTCTTAAATATGAAAATTGGTGTGTAGTTACAATCAAGAGCATTGCACTTCCCATTTCTGGCCATGAAAGATCAAGCGCGCATTATTATTAAGTAAGTATGGCATCTGCCGCCCTATCCAGACGTAAGTGTTTGCCTGTAGTGACCATTTGAAAACTTTAATACAGTAGTGAATTTTTCCTTCTTTGGGTTGCCTTGCTTACAATCATTCGCAATACCCACCACTATGGTTCTGCTATGGTGAATATGACGTTCAGCCATGAACGCAAGCCTGCAGGTTCAAATCTTGGCTGCAATGGATTAGAGCAGAATGGAAGTATATTTGTGTATTCAGATTTAGGTGCACATTAAAGATCTCCAAGTGGTTATGATGGATCCAGAGGCCCCTGCTATGGCATGCCTACATTTATTATCATTATTTATGATAATTCATGATAATTACTTATCACGAATTTTGAGGCTTAGTTCACCAATTCACACCAGTTAGCTTATAACATGAACTTTTACAATATGATTTTAGTTGTTGAAAATGGTGAACCTAAGGAGACACACAGCCACATCACATGACAGGCTATGAGGTGCAGTGTGGTTACCATGCTGTGTACAAGACACAAATGTGCAAGCTGTGGTCTCAAGAGCTGTACAAAATGTGAAGTGAGGTGCCCCCATTATCAAAGACTGCACAATCTACTATCTCAAATGTCTACACAGGGTTGCAAATTAATGCGTTCAGGAAATGAAACTATACAGTAAAAATAAAGAAGAAAAAAAAAGATGAAGAAAAAAAAAGAGAAAAGGAAAGCAAGAAGTGAAACTGATGCTTGATAATTTGAGAGTGTGGTTCATGATATGCAATGAGTTATCAGGGAGCAAAGCTGAAATTTCAACCTCAGTACCTGTTTAAGGTAAGGTAAGCTTTCAATAGCTAAGTGGCCATTCAAGCTTCCCACTTTTTAAGTGGCACAATGAAGCAGCCCCTTCTGCTAGAAGGTGGACAGCACACACACAAGCGATATGTTCTAAGTTTGTACCAGACATGATAAGCCTGTAAATATCTCCAGTTGATTACATGAAAAACTAGATTAAAAACTTGGCAATTTCACAACTTTAGAAGGATGGACTTTTTATAAATAAGTAAATAAGAAGGGTGGGACGTCACTGAACATGAGCGGCATCTAGAGCGGCTATGGTGAAAAGTGCCCCCAAAATGGTAAAACAATCAACACATAAGTCAATATGGCAAGTGGTTGCAAGGCGCTGACAGACTTGGTAAACAGCAGGTTGCCAGCAAAAGGTGATAACAGTAGTTCCGATTACTGCATGCATATGGGGCGTCACTGTTGCAGGCTCCAAGATGAGTCGTGGATGCCACGGTAAACCATCTTCAGGGCGTCGAGCCTCGGCATGGTGTTCTGTGATATATGAAAGTTAAAGAAAGCAAACCACAAGGACTGAATATCTCATGAGCCCTTAGAGATTAAAGGGCCCCTCACCAGGCCTTATAGCAAATTTTTGGTTATACGCTCGAAGTTGTTACATGCCCTCTAAGGAGTGTTCTACAGCAATAATTTTTCAAATTAGTTGATTAATAGCAGAGATAGAAATATTTGAAGTGCCTATAACTCATGGTTTGAAGAGCCAACATAGACATGTTTGTCTCCTTTTGCACAGCAGACAATTTTGCGTGCTCTGCAAGAGAACAGGTGATTAGTGGTACAAGTCAGTGCTACAGTCATGAGCATTGAGGCAGCCTTGAGAGGATAAAAGAGCATGATCACAGCGCTGAAACACTGTAGAAAATGACATAGTTTCGTTCTCTGTATGAGAAACTGCACAATGTGAGAACAAGTAGATGAAATGGAAGTATGTCTCTCTTGCTATGGTGCGAAGACAAAACCACACAGACATTTGGTTTGTATACTTTATTATTTCTCTAAACTTTCATTGGTCTATTGAAGCAACAGAAATAACTGATGTTGCCTTGAATAATTCTTGAAGTCAGATGTCACTGTGACTGACATCACAGCACTGTCATGACCGTAGGTACACTTGTGTGATATCGACTCTTCGACTACAAGCATGGCGCCCACAAGGAGAAGGGCAAAAAGCATTTGGTTTGAAATTTAGGCTCTTTTTCAATGCGTAGGAATGCAATACTTAACACACACAATTGTCAGCTCAGAATTGCCAGCACCTGTTGTGGGGGCCCTTTAAAGAGTTTCAGATTATCTGCAAATCTATTGCATTTCCGGAATACAAAGAGACTTGAGACGCAAACACAAACAGCCCGATTGGTGGTGTCACCTGGTGGGGCAGATTTTGACCAAAGGGGGCACAGAGAGCCTCACACATCAAATCAAGGAAGAACTTGGAGATGGTTTGAAGCAGACTGCAATATTCATCCCAGGCAACACCTCTGAAGCCAACTATCGAACCAAACTGCAGCGCAGGCGAAGACTAAAAGCTAACTTGAAAGAAGCCACAAAACACGATGCCCCACTGCCAAGATCCACCTACCTCTATGAAGTCATACTAAGAAGATTACAAACATGCAGCTTTACAACGACTTTAGCATGTCACAAGACGTGCCCGACCAAGTACCCTGGCACCATATGGATCCACCACCAAACTGCAGCAACCACGGTGCATATCCTCTGGGTATGCCCAATTCATGAATTAAGCCGAGCTGCTTTTATAAGGCAAACCCAATGTACACTAACCGACCTCCAACAAGAGATGGAAGAAGCTGCTTACTGGATACCGAAAGACTCTATCATCAGAGCCAGACAGAATATCTGGCGCAAAGCCTTGCGCACGACGACTATCCCCTGCCCAGCAGTATCTTGCAAATGAACCTGGTATAAAGGAAAACACCTTTTGTTACAAAATGCTGAAGCCAACAAGCAAGAGCATGTTGTACGTAGCCAGATAAAGTTTTATTCATTCATTCATTACTATTACAGCAAATAACCATATCCTACGCACGGTAAGTGCTGGTGTAAAGTGTCGACAGTAACATAATTACTAGTATGCAGGCTTTTATTTCTTTTCTTTGATACGAACACCTATTTAACGTAAAAACGTTTCGTATGTGTTGTGGCTGAACAAAGCGCCACAAGATGTCGCTACCAATGTTGTTCCTGCTGTTCATGTCTCCAGTAAACCAGTAATGCACATTTACAGGCACAAGCTAAAAATCTTTGAGCAAATACTCATTCAGACTAGACTGGTACCAATGTTAGTCGTAGGAATAACATGATTTGCTCAGCGTAAAGAAGCAAACTATTAAAGAACAAAATCACAAGCAAAGGCCTTTAGTTCCATTTCTCGACTTGAACAAAATTTCTCTTGACCAAACTGTGGCATCAATAGAAGAAGTAAACAAGTGTAGTCATTTGACCAAGTCCCGATAAGCCATATAATGTTTCAGGACTGTGTACATGTTTCTGTGTTATACCGGTGACACACAGCCCCTTTTGATTGCGATTGAGCCCTATCCGGATCTAAGCTCTCAACTGCAATTGGCTCCCTCCCGTAGATTGAGCAATGAAGCCAATCGTGACTGAGAAACTCGATCTGGATCGGGCTTGATCACGATCAAAAGAGCTGCACTGATAGCCATCAAAATGCATTACGGCACATACTCCTCCCTCTCGTTTGTTCAGGTTCCTAGCTCACACATGGGACTACAGGAAGGTATGCATCTATGATAAAGCATCTCTGTAGATATTTTAACCACTGTATTCCCAAGGTAGTTTGAAGCTTCGTGGAATGTGGTTTCAGACGAGCGTTTTCCTTATGGATATTACATTACACCATATCTTTAAGGCGACAAACTGGATTGTTTATGTTCACGTCCGATGTAGCTTTCAACACTTCATTTTTGAAATTCCCTCGGGCATGTAGCACAATTCCAACTTCTTGAGCTGGATTACGCTCAGAAGTGGACATTATTTGCGTGAGAAATTAAAATGAATATTTGACTAATTAAGAAGATTTGCTAAACAACCTTTCGACTAATTACATTAATGCACATATAGCAGTTTACAAATTGTAGCTGACGACTTCGAAAGTCATATTAACTTTGAAAGAATTATGGGGATGACACCAGCTTTGAGATTTGCGTTACCAAAAATTGTGGCGAAATGCACTGGCATTCCAGTAATATCTTAGCTTCAATGTACAAAAAGGTGTTTTGTTAAAAAGTAAGCAGAACAATGTTGAGTTCTTACAGCAAGTTTGACAGAGCTTATCTCAAAATTAGTGCTAGTTTCAAAATTCATTTTGAGTGGATGTGTCTTGTGAAGTCACTGGCTAAATTTAATGCAATTTGTGTCCTAAGGTAATTCGCTAATAAGCTGAGTAATGACATTTTGTTAATTAGTCTATTATGCATTTTGATTTCAAGTGTAAGTAACGTACGCCTCCTTAAGTAATCCAGCTCAATGAGTATATTTGTACTATATGCTGCAGGTGATAAAAAAAAATTCTGTCTAGGGTTAAAAAAAAAAAAATCCAGTATGTGGCCTGTGCAAGCGGACACGCAAAGCAGTAAGGGTCATTCCAAAGACAATGCTTTAACACTTACTTGAAATAAAGGCACCAGGCTGGGAACCTTGGAATCTACGTTGTGGAGCAATATAACCAAGTAAAAGATGACGCTGTGCTGTGTGGATACAAGAGCAAGGTATCAGCAAGGTGCTTTCTTAAAAAGTACAAATACAAACACCTACTAGCACCGCCTCAGCAGTGAAGGTAAATCTAGCTTCATCACTGACAACTTTCTGTGAAGATCAGATATTGCATTATGCAGCATCAATACTGCAGGCAGCTAACCAGTTAAAAAAAGAAGAGAGAGTAATAAAAAAGTGCTACCTCTGAAATTGTTGCAATTCGGCTTAGTTGAGGGAAATTCTGCTGCAAGATTGTGCAGCTCTGCGACGCAGAACAAGCAATTATAAAGCATTTTTTCATGCACTACTCTGAACAACTGCTCAACATGCTGTATGATGCTGACTGGAATGACTGCAAGTAGCTTCAACAAAGCTTGTGTTGCACTTGTTGCAAACTGAAGCTACTTTCATCCTATCTCTACTTGTATTCTGCAGCATTTTGGCACAATAAGCCACCAACAGCCTGGTGTGTTTCTCAAGAGTATTGGCATGTTGTATGACAGTGTTTCTAGCTTTATGGTTCTTGCAGTAAGGTGGGAAGCTGGATGAGTTGTAATTGATGCATTCTTTGGACCACCGCGTAAAATGATGGCAACACAAAAAGGGAAGTACGCAGGACGAGCACGGTGTGGTTTTATTTCTTGCCCTTGTATTCATAAATGATGACACCTGGCATGAACGTGCCCAGGATGCTCATTGCATTTCCTTTTGCACGTTCACGTCAGGCATTATTTTGACCAAGTCAAAGAGCAGTTCTTAGTATGGGAGTTAGACTCCTAAAGGTTCTAAAGAGTTCATATAATTATGCATGAACTGCTCCCAAAGGTGCGTGACAGCTCAGCATCGTGTAGAGACACCAGGCCACATACTCTGCTTGCTTCTTAGGTAATGTAACAGTAGTGCACTGAACTGTTTTGTTCAATGTGAAGATTATAAATGGAAGTAAAGGTTGCTCACATTTCTGCATGCATTGCTGTAACTGAGCATTGTAAGCTAGACACCTACATCAGCAGCTATAAATAAAGCATATTTATATTTATGACCCTAGCCTGGTATCTGCTCTTCTTTGCTGCCGTAAAAAAATAACTGTGCAGTGCTGACAGGAAAGAGTGCGCATACGCAAATTTCTAGCGAAGCCTGCTTAGCCAGCATTATGTTTGTTGCTGTATGAAATTACTAATGAATTACCAAAATCTGGGCTAGTTGGCATGCATCCATCTTAAGAACAAGGCGCCAACAGACAATGCATACATTGTCTGTTGGCACCTTCTTCGGAAGGTTAATGTCGTCTTGCTCTGAGGATACGATTACTATCGCCTGATTTCAACGCGCTCAATCCAATCAGGCACAAAGGCACGGCCACTTTGCATGAAATGTGTGCTTGAATGTGGTAGTACCATGGATATTGCTTCCGAAATCACGACGTCTTCAATGCTTTCGCTGTTGATAAACCGCGACTCCTGCCTGCCGGTCACGAATGTCGTCGTGGTCTGCAGACCTAGCGACCTCATCACCAGGAGCGATTCTGCGGGGAAGACAAGCAGGCAAACGGATTCCTCAATGTCCTTGGGATTCCTCAATGTCCCACGGATAGGAAGTACAATTTGGCGGAATTTACCTTCTTTCACGCGGCGCCGAAGCTTCACAACCAGGAGTAGACACAACACGATGAGAGACAGACCGAGAATGTCGACTCCCTAGCGAAGAGTTGATACATCAAATTAGGTGAAAGTAACAGCCTAAAACGAAAGGCTGCAGAGAACTGACGTTAACAGTGAACGTTCTTCGAGATACGCAACTGTTGCTTGTTAGTAGTCGTGCATCATTAAACAACGCAATAAGTAATGCGCTTCCTCTGTCCTTGTATCATGCATGCCATGCCAGTTATGGTGAAGATGCAACTTGTACTCACTCTCGTATGGAGCCCGAAGTGGAGAAAACATAGGAGAAAAACAGGCGTTAAGACAAGCCATCGTTTAGTGTTGAAGGTTTGGTGTCGAAATATATATTCCTGGACTAAGTTTTTGCCGTAATTAATGGCACAAAAGTCCAGCGGCTCGCCCCTGACATTTTCACACGGGAATATCGACGATGACCCAACTGCATTGCCGTTGACGGCCGGTTTTGCCGTCGCAGATTTTCTGCCGGCCTTGCCTCTTATGCCGTGAGTCATCCTTGGAGATTACATTAAGGTGTGCGAACGCGGTGAGCAAATCATCATAAGGTGACCAAACCATTTAAACAGCAAAGCAGTCAGGGCTGCTACAGGACGCCGCCATCTTTGCTGCCTTGAATGCGGTGAGGCTAATACGCCAGTTCCATTGTCGTATCAAATTTTATGATTTTAATTCCTGTCCAATATTATAATTTTTTCAACAAATAATATATTTATAAAGTTTATGATTAATTTACAAAAAAAGCGCTTTACTTAGTTTTATACATAAATATTGCTGTGACCTTGCTTTCGGTTTCGGTTTTTTAGTCTGAGCAGCCTTCAGATGGACCACGGCACCACGACCTACTGGAACTCCAGACCTGCACAGATATCCGGCTTCTATGGGAGCAGCTTGCGCCCACTTTCGTTCAACCGACTGCCGTAGGTGGCGCTTTTATAACCTGTTCGTCTGCTACGCGGTGGGCGGCTGTGCGGCGTTGTAACTAGTACGGCAGCTGTTGTGTTGTGACGAACTGCTTGTCTAGTTGATGATTTTTGCTAACACAGTGACAGAGATGTTACAAGGCTTTGATCGGTCACTTGGCTCCAAAAGTTGACTCCCCGAACGTAAAAAATGTCGGAGCGTGTAGTCCGCTGCTCTCTAAAATAGCGTTAAATAGCCGCTCCCACTGCCTTTTTCAAGGAGATTATTATAAATCGCATTGTGTATAGAGTTCGCAACGTACCCAACAGTTACATTGTACACGTTGTAAAATTCGCGTCTGCGCTCTTTAGAAACTTGAAGCCACCGTAATGTTCGACGACAGAACGATTACCACTCATTTTAACTCTTAAAAATTGTCCGTGAATGCGTCACGAGTTCAAAAAGTGAATTACGCACACAGCTTCACTGCGTACGTATCTTCAGCACCGCCGTTATGCTGCCGCCGTACTACGCGAAAAAGCTAGCTTTACAGTTTGAAAAGAGTTCCGTACGTGACACGATTTTTAAGGCCTGCACTGCAGCACGTTTTGCACTGGGATCGCTTAATTTTTTGCAAGCTTTCTACTGAGCTAGACATCCAACGATATTACAAACAAGATATGCTCACCTTCCCTTGAAACAGAATCGATCAGACTATTGCACATATCGGGTGGAGGACTTATTAGTGAATACTTTTACTATACTTTTACCAGATCATCTTCCTTTCACTACGGCACACAGTAGTAAATCCTAATGTCATCTACGACATTAGGCTGTCTGTAATCAACTAAAGAAAGCTAGATTATCCTATGAATCTTTTCAAACAATTTTTCCAGTCTCTTAAGGAGTCTAGGAAAGGGAAATTTATGCCGTTGATCTAGCATTGCAGCGGCCACATATGCTCGTTGTTTACATTTCTTGCACCACTCATCCTCTTTTAGTTTCACTATTCAAACGCAAAGCATTCGCAAATATGTCTTCTTTTGTATATTTGTGAATTTATTCATTTACCGCCAAAACAAGCGCTTTGTGCCTGCCGAAATGGCAAGACAAGCGCTGAACAGATCGCAGAAGCAGACGACAGCGAACAGGTTATGACTAGCGCCACTCTGCTCGTACGTTCTTTCCCTAGCGGGAAAAGGGGCGAACTAGACCAGGCGTGCTGGAGGAGGGAGATCTGTGCAGGTCTGTAGTTCAGTAGGTCGTGCACGGCACCTTTTATATTGAGATTAAATGTCGACGACGTTTTCAGATTTAAGCGGAAGCCAACAATAAGACCATGACCTCGGAGCCCATGCAGTTGTTGCCAAAGCTTTGGAATCAACGTACTGTGTGCCGTACTCTAACACCCTGTCCCATTGATCCGTGGATGAAGGAAAAAGTTTTGTTCCTTCCTCCGACCATTGATCACCGCGGAGAGAGTGGCCATGGCACACTGCAGTTGTCATGGTAACACAATGTTTGTACCGTTTGTACACAATGTGGTAAATTATCTCGTGCAGCAATACGATGTCCTCGGACGACGACGAATCGTCCTGGGTATTCGAGTCCCTGGTTGGCTACCTGAGGGGTCCCGCGTGGAACATTCCGATTATAACTTTCATCGAACAGAAATCGATCGGTAAGGCTGATATCTGCTTTCTCTAAGTCGCTTTTGCCGCTGATGTTAACTTCAATATGTACCAATGCGCGACTTTGCAGTCTTCGAACCAGGATGCGACAACGAGGAGTACCGCAAGATACACAACGAATACAAGAACCTGGTGAGGGAAAAGTTTGCTACGTGCTGCTGACTCTACTGCTTTGCAGGAAAACCTCAAGGTAAACGTTGCCAAATGTTTCAGGTTGACTTTATGCTGGGAAGTCATATGGAAGACATGGGAATAACGCCTGAACAGTTCGAAAAAGTCTGTGGTAAACCAAACAGGGGCATAGCTGCCAAATTTCATCAGGTATGCATCCAGTCTCTGAGGTTATTGTCATTATTCGTTGCAGTGATAGAGCACAGTATATAGCAAAACACATGACATGAGTGTTAATTTTTCAGGGTCTCTTCGAGCAAGTCTGGGCAGCAGATGATTATGAAATCTTCAAGCGTATGATGACTCAAAAGAACATTGATCTTCAACTTCAGGCACTGGAGATCATGGCTCAACGTTATGGTCTCGTGCCAGACTCATTCCAGGGTGAACCACAGGGTGTGACAGAAGATGCTGAGAAGGCGGATGAGAAGAACAGCAAAGATGACGAAGAAGTTCTCATGGCTCATGTCATGAAGTATGACTTGCACTTTTTTATGCATCAGTTATGGCTGGATGACTTATGACTAACCTTGCGATTAATTAAGGCTTTAAGCATGCCAAATTTTTAAAATCGCAATTAATTGATTAAGCTCACATGACCGAAATCAGGCAAGCGCTGGCATTGACATGTCCACATTGACACGTCCGCTGAACAGCAAGGAAGGGAACTAATTCAGATGGCATGGAACGGCTTTTGAGGCTAGGCAATAAATCATCGTTCAAAGAGACCCCATCTACCTTGATCAAAAGATGAAAGCACTTGTTTTCAGCAGAAAACAATGAGGAAACAGCACAGCACCAAGCCACGTGTTGTTATATCACTTGATGCTGGAAGTAACTGACGGCGACTTGAACCCTTTGCAGTGGTGGTGAGCGCGGGACAATGCGCATATTATAAAAGTGGTGATGTTAGTCCTGTCAACATCAATGCCATGCGAACGTGTCTTCTCTGCAGCTGGCTACTCTCTACTGCCAGAGAATGTTAATAAGCTTCCTCGCCTCCACAGCTGGACCTGTAATTGTGTTTGAATGAGTTGAACATGCTTGAATGTTCCTTTGCGTAAGTGTCATTCAAGCAATAATTCATTTTTCATTCATTCAGAATTTATTTAAGACAACGAAAAGGTTGTCCAGGGTAAGGTTGTCCAGGGATAATAAAGGTAACTGTCGATTCAAATGGCAATTTTTTTTTTTTCTTAAAAGTATGCATTGTGACAAATTACCAGCTTTGATATTTTTTTTTGCTTATGTATGTATATTCACAAACTACATAATTGATTAATTAATTGATTAAAATGTACCAATTAATTGGGTTACAATTTTTAATCGACACCTGGTCCTCAATAATGAAAACAGTTATTTTTTGACCAGTTGGTCTCTCTCATCCATAGCCACATATAAACATTGCTAGAGCCATTCTTATGCCTAGCAAACAGCCTGTGCCGGAGACACAAATTCTCTTGCCAGAACACCACACAAGGAGCACTGCTTATCTTGCTGTTTATCAATTACTGCATATTACTCATTCTCCTATTTTATGCACCTGTAACACTATTTCTTAAAGACCTTGCAACATACAGTGGATTATAGGAAAACATACCACAACTTAAGGCCCCGTGTTTATTCCCATGAATGACAAGCACTGCATGTCAATCTCCAACACTGCCAGATATGATTAATGTGACCCTTTGATGAACTAACATGCTCAATTTTGCTCAAGTGCTTTCACACTAGTATGCAATCAATCTAATACTCTGAACAGTGTAAGAAGTGGTGAATGTACACCTTAGCAGAAAAGGTTTCGCAAGGTGGGATCTTTGTGAAAAAAATCTAACATTTTCGCCCAAATATAGATCGAGCGTCCACCTTGGAACTAAAAGGTGCAGTCTGTCCTGCTTTATGCAATCAGCACTTTGGTAAAATAAATTCCCAAGTTTCGATAAAAATGTAGCTTTCTTATGCCACTTCGAAAACGTCTATAGTTGGGGTTACAAGAACTCTTAAATGATTTCGCTTGTAGCAAAGTGCTATCCAGTGCTACTGTGAATGTAGTCCAACTTTTGCACTATAATGTCCAACTTTTCTTTTTATATAGTTATGCCCTCCTATTTTCCTTATGTCTATTTTATTGTAACTTTATTTTCTCCCAACTTTTCTCTTAGCCTGTGTCTTTTCCACGGCTGCAAGACGGTTCAGGTGTCCACTGGGAAGTAAGACAGTTATGATGCCTGCAGCCCTTACTCTTCTTTCTAATTTTGGTCCTTAATAAAACAAACTGCTACTACTAAAGATTGGGATTTTAAAGCAAGAGCATGTTTGAAGGTAGCGGACATGATATTGTGGTACTTTTTTGCAGGAAGTCATTGGAAGAAGAGGCGACAGTGAAAGAACAAGAGACCATGGAAGAAAAGCTCATTCAGGATGCTATTCAGGCCACTCTCTTGGAGAAACAACGGCTTGAAGCAGAAAAAACAAAAGAGAAAGAACTCTTGGACAAGGTACAAACTGACAAATGCAGTCTAGTATGAAAAAAAAAAAATGTACTGAATGTCGCATAAATAGAAGGACCAGGTTTAATACTACATAATTGCAAGCCTTACTTGCCTGTTGTGTTCACAACAAAGGTGAAATGCGCATTATCTGTAGGGACGTCATTAAATGATTTCCTGCAAATGCAATAGAATGATGGCAACATCTGTTGCCGCTACAGTGAAAGGAGCCTTTTATTGTGGCTGTGATAGATAGCACCATGTGTTGCATAGATGGATGTGTTGCAGCAAATTCAACATTTTTTGAGCGGCATCACTGCAGATGACACACACTTTGGCTTTATTGTAAATGAAACAGGTAAGCAATGCTTACAAACCTGATATTTAATTGGACCCACTGCAACATGTTGCCTCTGTGAAATTTCAATGGCAATAGGCCAGTGGATTAACTGGAAGATTCATGTACACATGGTGGCATCATTTATGGAACACATAGTCTGTATTTTAGGGCTCTAAAATCTGTCTGCCATTCCTCATTTCATTAGTAGAAATAAAACATGCATGATATAACAAGTCTCAGCAAAAAACGCTTGCCTGCCTGCTGAATCATGAACCATTCGCAGTAAAGCATGGAATACACAACCATTTGACTAAATCATTATTACCCACATGCCATCTCTAGTAGTTGTTGTTTAGTATTGCTTTGCAGCTTTTTCTTTTAGTATAGTTTGATTGGTTATAATACATCATTTTAATTGCTTTCAAGCCACTTCAAGTCTATTTTTACCTCAGTAGATGTCCTTTGCAACTGTATACACAACTTTCATTTCCATTTTTTGTCTCCTGTTTTAACGAAGTAGCTCATTCATTGTATCGTCTACACTTTGATCTTAGCGAAAAAGCCAACATGCTTATGTGCCCACATCAAGAGTGATTGTGATGCATATCTGTCGATATCGTTGTGATTGTGATTCCTCAAGACCTCCACTTGTATTAACGACAGTGCAGTAGCAAGGTTCACTATGTACAGAAAATAAACTTCAAACTTGGAACTGCGCAGGCTCTCAAATTGTCCCTTGTAGAGTCACCACAGCCTCCCACCGAGAGTGAGGAAACTGTGCGCAAGGAAAAACCGAGCACTGAAGCAGGGAGTGAACAGCAGAATGCTGCCGTGGAGGTAGTACAAACCTTGCCGACACTATTTGTAGGTCGTTTCATATAACTTTTGTGATGACTTTTACTCAGGATGATGAACTGGCATGGCGGCACCGAGCAAGTGCCGAGGAAGTTAATCAGCGCAGAGAATACCTTCGCAACCAGCGGGACAAGCTGGTGGCATTGAAACGTGCAGAGCGTGAGAAACAGCTCAACAGCACGCTCGAGCGAGACGAGCCACAACGCCCACGCTCTGCCAGGGCTGCCAGGGCCGCTCTTGGGGGCACCGTGACGCTCGAGGCGCCCAACATGGCTGATCAGGGGAACCTTGCCTTCCGCAAGTCACTGGCAGCTCGGCTTAAAGCCGAAGTCATAGGTACGGCATTTTTCATAGGCTTTCAAGGCGGTCACCTCTTGGAAAAATGGGTAGTCCTTGTGACATTTGTTGCACTAACAATGCAATGGCGGAATGGGATGTGTATCTGTTGTTCCTTTCTTCCTTTGTAATGTCGCTGAATTCTTCCATTTCTTCAGCGAGGCAACAAGGAATGACCAGTGGGATTTGGGATATGATGCAAACTTCAGTGCGCTCGTCATCGTAGTGGCTCACAAACAGCTGTTAGCTGTGCTGCTTTTTTGAGTAGCCCTTGCTGCAACTCTTTCCACAATTCTGAAAACTGCACTGAATAGTTAGCGCTGCCTTGCTATACATTGTGCTGCAAGGTATGTCACTCTGGAAGTACATACCCTTTGGCTTAAATTTCGAAAATTGGCTTATCATTCCTGTGTGTAGGAGCTAAAGCATTTCCACCTGTAGGCAAACACTGCTCACAGTCGCATGTGTGTGCCGACATTCCTTTTGGCCATACCTGGCCCTTGCACCATTAAACATTTTACATAATTATCATCAGCTGTTCCTGGCCTTTCAAGCAATCACTGCGTGCCAATATGGATGGCATTTTCTACAAGTTCTATTATTTCCCTTTGACCTTAGTACATAAAAATAACAGACATGACTTGCTTTCATTCTTTTCAGATTCATAGAGTCCTTGTCCTGCCTTTGCCTGTGGCGACTAAAAATCTGCGAAAAAGCATGCCGACAATGAAGCTTCCAACGCTACTGTGAGTGGCTTGCAGCATTTTCCTTTGCTGAGGGGTTTCTAATCACCATTACTATTGCCTTTTTTGCAGAGCACAAGCAAGCAGCCCAGCCTAAAGGACCGCAGTGAACAATGGTGTCGCTTATTGTTAAACTCATATCCTGAGCAAAAAGCTTAATAAAACATGTATGTTGTCATTGTTCCAACAAACTCTGTGGATTTTTTATTTTAGTGATGAAGCCATATTAAATGTTTAGCTGCATGATATAGAAATGGTGTTAATACACACACCACTGCAAATATGCAGTGGCACCAATGTATGCAGAAGAATGCCCATATGCATTGTGCAATGTGTGGATGGCCTAGGCACGATAATTAGCATAATTGCATGGAACTCCACTGACACGTTTTGCGAGAGAGCTAAGCGAATACTTGGAACAAGTTACTTTTGTGCTTGTGGTTGTTTTTGAGGCAGTGGATAGGGAAAATGTGGAAAGCAAGTGTTTCAGCAATATGGGGGGCCAAAAGGTGATAACATCACAGAAGTTGTTTCTTGTATAAAAGTGTCTAATTTACTATTAATAATCACCTACTACAATAGCTGTTCTATACGTTTCAGTTTAGTTTCCTGTATGTATGCATACCTCCTGCATGCATACATGCCATGGAAGCATTTCAATTGTGAAAGGACACTAGAGGGGTATATGCATGATTTCAGCAAGTTTATTTAGACACATTCTTGAAGCAGGTAAAGCAAACAGCAGCAAAGTTGCTGCAAAAGTCACAGTGATTTATAAACTGTGTTGCTCATCAATTTCCAATGTTGCAAGTTTGCTCTTGTGTGCTGCACCTAAAGGTACCTCATTGTTTTGTGCAAGTGCACTCAGTGCCATTCTCTCTACTTCACCTATTGCGGCGTTATGTGCCCAGGTTTTCAACAGATATGTTGATTTAGTGGGAGCAGAAGATCATGATGTTTTGACACTCGCTCGCTCGTCTGCCATGCTGCAATGCACAGCTCCTTGTTGCAGCCTAGCAGACAACCAAGCAAGTTGGAGCAAATTCCAAAATGTGACAATGTTGTGCTCCAACATGACTACCTTCTGCATAAGGATGTCATGACACACAATACCTGTCAGGAAGTAGAGCCAAAACTGGTCCATGGAAAAGCTATTTTAGTAAATTATTTAGGTAAGCCTGAGGATTGCCAGCACTTTGCCTACAGTTTTAGCCCCTCCCCCCTATGGCAGCAGGTCGTATAGAAAATTTAGGTTATACACTAGAAGCTGTAAAACACCACCCAGGGATCATTCTACTGCAAGAATAATTAAAAACTGTGTGGTAGTAACTAGGATGGAAGCAAAATGTTTAAGGCCATGATACGAGGTGAGCCACCCTCCCTGCAGGGGGGGGGAACGCTCTATTGAGTTGCCTTGACTGGCACTCGAACGCAACTTTCATTTCCCATCTCCCATATGAGAGTCAAGGGTCCACACGACGTCTGTAAAATTCTCAACTCCCTCCCTTTTTTATTTATAACTGCTGATTAACGAAAAGGTAGGTTACATTAGAGCCAGCTATCCCAAGACAGATAAAAACCGACTGCAACAAATTTCACTTTGGCTAAATTTTTTATAACTTAGTATAGTATGCAGTCGGCTTCCGTTAATTCAGCACTGATGGGAACAGCGAAATTGATCAAATTATCAGGCGCGTAGAATGAGGGGAAAATGCAGGACACACACTGCTGATCCATGTGGAAGTATTTTCTCTATTTTAAAACACCCCCAAACCAAATGCACGCCCACTTCCTGTGTGCAAAATAGAAAACCGAGGTAGAAATGACATTAAAGTTCCTAAACATAGTAAAAGTCTAACACGCACCCGATTTTTCAGCAAAAATTGTTGCACAAAGGCGGCTGGTTTCCTAAAGTCAGCTTCGCCACACATTTTTTTTTTTTTTTTTAACATCGGCACCGCCGCTATTTAACTGTGTTATGCGGTAAAGCATACCACCATTGCGAAGATGGCTTTGGTTTTGTGTCTGACTACACCAGGCAGGCAATTTCCGACCCAATTTTCTGAATGAAAAAAAAAAAGAGAAAAGAAAAGAAAGGCGCGCGTTGGAACATATGTTTAAGTCATTCATTGTCCTCTAAGCTTCGCCGGGACACATGCTGCCACCATAGGGGTTGGGCGAGTGCGTGCTGACCAATCAAGTTCAAATCATCCGGCAAAGGGCACTTTTAGGATTGAAATAACGGAAATTTGGGCTAATAGAGATGCATGGGTGCCGCCCGGGATCGAATAACCTGGAGTCAAATTAACGGAAGTCTACTGTATACCACTAAAGCAATCTAGGCAAAGCCGCAGGGCTGGGAATTCGCATAGTTTTCCTGAGAATGGAGCGCAGGAGCGTGTTGGAATTGTCAGCCGTTTTCGCTGCACGTATTGGTATACTACCACTTGGTCCCCCAGCAAAGCACACAATCGCTGCAAGTGTCAAGAGGTAGTCAACTGATGTCCTGAATTAACTAAAGCACTTTCAAGAAATGCAAGCCTATTTGAAAAAAGTAAGACTGTGTTTTGCTCTTGCACCACCAGATTAGAGAAATTCTGCAAGTTCATCATCATATGAAACTAAAGTTAACAGATCGAGATTATTTTAAGGGACTTATTATGTCCATCAAACTTGCCAATTTTATGAGGGGAAGCATCTTTTACTTCCAAATCCCATTTTTTATGTTTTGTTTAATTTGCAGTTTCCAGTAAGAAAAAATATAGCTTATTAGCAAAAGGAAGAAAGGTCAAACCTCTCTCCTCAGTTTTGCAATCAGGCTACAGCACTCGCATCAGCACTATCAGCATCAAGTCATGGATTTCATAGTATTTTTGCGGAACTTTCTCATGGAAGAAGTGAACACTTGGCCAAGTCGAGTTTTGTTCACTTATGAATGCAATGCACCTTGCTTCTGTTCACAGACTATCAGCTAATGTTGGCCAAATGTTGCCATGACATACATTCTCTGGGTTGTGTTAAAGGTGGCATCAACACCAGTCTTGCTTCAATGTAATTTCTTTTTTGTTTGGTACACAGTCCCTAATTCCTGGAAAAAAAGTTGCACATTTCATATTCAAGGACTATAATATACACAGCTAGCTTATTTTCCTTAGAGTCCAAGAAAAGTTACGTGCTGGGAGAAGCCAAGAATCAGGGCAAAGGAAGAAAACACAATTTCACGGTTACTCTGATCATAAAATGGCTCAGTGTTGCAAGTGCGGATAATTAAAAAAAAAAAAGAACTAATGCGGAAGGCGAGTGTTGGCGAGTAAGAAAACAAAGAAAAATATTTGCGTGCGCGCCCTTGCAAGCATCAGTTCTCTCGCTTTCTTGCCCCCTAAACTTGATGCTGTGGCTTCCCACGCACTTAAATTTTACTGCACAGCAGGGGGCTAAGAAATTTCACTTTAATGCATGCTTGGTTTAATAAAACATGCTGAAAATTTTTTTAAATACTCTTAGCAGTGCACAGACATTCAACATAAGTGTATGACCTTCAGTGGATGGGCCAGATTGGGAAACGCCAACTTGGAACATGAAATTGCAAGCGCATACTCTAGAGTCTGCTGTCTGACGGCAGGCCAACAGATCAGCTGGCATGTTTTTAAGAGTAAACCAACGAAGCTTGGCTAACAGCGCAAAATACTTTGGCAGTGTCGCAGTGAACTCATGCAGGCTAGGTTCCATTGGCAGCAGAAAATTAGAAAATGATCGGCGAGAGAATTGTTTCCTGTGAACTCGTGTGGTTGCGTGTTTCGTCCCATTGACTTGTTTCTACAAGATAAACCAAACCTCTGCCATGGCAAAATAGTGGCCATACTCAGACTGCTGCCATGTCCCTTGAGCTGTTTGGCCCAAGCCTTAAACCCATCTGATCATAACTACACAACTAGTGCACCCGTTAACATTAGCACCTGTTAGCTGATGGATGATGAGTGGTTATGCCTTGGCCAAGCTTGCCATGAGGCACAGAACAGGCTAACTCGAGAGGATCACACACTACTGCTTTTGATGCAGTCACAGCTGAAACAACTGGTTTTTATTATAATAAAGAAAATCAACACCAGGGGAGGAATATACTCTACAGAGACACAACTTCTCTGTCCGCCTCTGCATGGCAGGAAGTGGCGTCATTTATGGGCTTGAAAGAAGAAGAAAAAAATTAACAAAGAAAGGAGGGGCACTAGGAAAAAAAAAAAGAAAGAAAAAGACGCACCAATGTCAAGTTGGTCGACGAGTTGCCAGCTGTGGCAGTCACTTGGCAGTCAAATCTGTCACAAATAATAATAATAATAATAAAAAAAGACTTGTCTTGCACTGACATTGTGAAAACAACGGCCTTTCGCACATGCACCACAGTGAGGTGAGGCATTCCTTGCCTTGGTAGATGCTTTGTAGTTTCACTTTTCTCTCTTTGTTTTCTTCACAATGATGCAATGTCTGTCTCTCTCTGCCCTAGCTGTTTGCACACATCCCCCGACGAGGGCAAAGGTAAAGTTCGACTGTGCTGTCAAGCGCACCTGCACAACTTGCTCACTCTTCTTGCAGACACTTGTTCACGCAACATGTTCTTTGCCAAAAACAGAAAAAAAAAACTGAAAAAAAATTCAGAACTGGTCCTTTAGGCAAAGATGACAACACTTCCTTCTTTCCCGAAAGCAACCAAAGCCACGTAATCCATTTCTTCCCCATCCCATGTTGGGATGGAAGTGAACAAAACAGAGACAGACTTGCTTGAATTATGATTATTTTTTCTTTTTTTTAAGAAAGAAAAATGCATTCTTGACAGAACTAGGCACGGTGGAGGCCCATGAATAGATAGATGTACAGGAAACAAGGAAGGAGTCTACGCAAAATGAACTATGGTGAAGTATGGGAAGGAACATGCAAGGTGTGAACTAATTAAACGTGGCTCGTGAGAGGGCCACAAAAGTAAATGTACCGCTACTGCGCGGGGTTGCAAATATTGCGAAATCGAAGCATATGATGACACTAGATGATGTGTGTTATCCAGGAGGAACCCCGGACGGAAGCGAGAGTTACAACCAAGAGACTTGTGAGAATAGCATAGCATGAAATGATGGTCGCCAATGACTCCCAGAGCTCCGGCTTCACGCCACAGCCTTTTGAGAACTCGGAAATGTTTACAGCTACAAACATTCGTTTTCACCACTTTGTTCCAGGCTGCCAGCACATACTGCGGTCGTTGCATTTTTTTTACAGTTTCCGAAGTTTAACATTCAGTTGATGCTTGATACATACCCTTTATATATATTTATAATATATATATATAAATTTGTGTATGTATACACACACATATATATATGCATGTACGGTGCGTATGTGTACACATATATATATATATATATCTATTGTTTATGTATAACTATGTACAGAGAAGGTAGGATGCAAGATGGCAGGTGCCGGGAGATGGTCTTGAGAAAGGGCAACGGTGGTGATGCGAACGTCTCTCTGGTGATGAGGGGAGAAATAACGAAAAAAGGATGGAAACTGGCGAAGACAGAAGAAGAGATCTTCAAACGCAGAGGCATAGCACAACATGGCAAAATAAGGTAGTGGCGCTACTATCTGTCCTTCACATACTTATCTCCCCCTAGAAGCACATCCCTGTTGTGCGAAGTCTATAGAAAAAGGTGACGTCACAGCAGCTGATACGGAACAATGAAAAACGAAACGGGATGGGGGGAAGGCAATCGCCATGTTGCAGTTTTTAGTTGTCATGACTGGCACATCAGCCGTCGTCGTGGCAGCTGCGTCGTGGCAGCGTCTCGCAGCTGCCACTGCTGCCTGGTTTCTCGTATCCACCCATGGCAGCAAGCAGTGATGAGAGAGAGGCCCATGGCCTTAGTTGTGGTGAAGAGCGTGTGATCACTGCCCAGGTGACAAAGACGATGGCAATGCTGTCCACTGCGTCGAGGGGATCTTGCTGCCGGCACACAGCAGGATGGGGGGGCGCTTCATGGTGAGGGATGGATGGACGAGAAGACGACGGTGGTGCACACGCACATGCACAGCAGTGTTGGGGAGGGGCAGGGAAGCACTCTCGGTGGGCGCTAAGATGACAGTCGCGGCCGTTTCGCAGAGGGAAGACCGCCTGTTGTCATACTGCCGTCCTCCTCCTCCTCTTCTTCCTCGTCAGAGTCTTCATCGGGGTAGTCAACAAGGCCACCCTGCAAACAATCCAAGAGTTTTCATTTCCCTTTCCTAAAGGCAAGCCCATTCTCTTTCACGGTGTCTCTCACATTTACCAAAAACTGATCCAATACAATACATCTTTAAAACGAACACTAAAAGAGAAATGCTAAATCAGTTATGACTGATTAAGTATACTTTCAAAACTATAGTTTTCTTAATTTCTCGGCAATGGGTTAGGTTAGGTGGCCCCACTGGTCAGTCCAGAGTACATGCACTTGTGTTCACCTACCCAGTCAATGATAGTTCACAGCTCTTCCTTAATGTACACATAGGATAGACCTTACTTCAATAGCATTCCAGCTGCTAGCAGCAATAATGGATTGTTCTAATAAAAAAGTTTGTGCTCTCTCCCGTCCTTTTTTTGTAAACTCTGCCAAAAAGTTCAACCAGCCTCATTGGTCCAGTCGAAACAGAACTGTGCAAGAAAACAATAAAAAATTTACATTTATTAAATAAGGCAATTTATACGCATTTCCAGTAGTGCTGTACTATACCAGCGAACATGTAACCAGCACCTAAGTCTTAAGAAATCAAGATGCAAAGTTTGGGTGCTGCAATTGTTTGCCTTATATGTATGGCTTGATGGAAGTATTGCCGTCAAGCACTGCCCAAAAACAAACTTCTCCCGTGAATGACTGCCTAGAAAACCACACAGAGAGCAGCTATGAAAGTAATCGTGGCTGGATGGACACACAAAAAGAATCATTTCTAAAACTCTGCTTTGAACCCACAATGATGCCATGCTGCTTTGACAACAGGTTATGCACATATGTCCAACCACTCCTCTGATGCTTTAATTGGGGGTACAACAGGTTATACGAACACATGTGCAGTACATTCAGAACTGGAAGTTGAGCAAGTTAGATATTTATGGTACAGAATGACAGGCATACAATGAGAAGTAAAACACAATGAGAAAGACACATTATCCTCCTCATTATACATGTGTTCGCAGAGAATTCTAGCTTGTCCATGTACAGTAAAAGTCCGTTAAAAGTGGTGAAAGAATTGTGAGTAAGTGGAGTTTTGAGATAAGCGAATTCATGAAAATATAGGCCCCTGGCCATGCACAGACCAATCCGCTCCATTCAGAGTGGCATACGCTAGAAATTTCCCCACAACCTTTGGGACTGGTGCACAAGGCTCATGCCAGCAGCAGCATGACCACTTCCCTCACTCCGCTTAAAAAGCCGAGGCGGAAACGTCACACAAATCTCAAGGTCCGGTGTGGGAAAACGCAGGGAATGATCTTCGCTTGCGGAGGCTAGACGGTGCGAGTGAAGAGAGCGTCTCACTATGCAGTGGAGCTCACCTTCTAAAATCATGGGTTCGTGGCACTGAAATATTTTTATCGTGGCTATTAATGAGCCGATGTCAAAAATTTTTGCGGCAGAACGCTCCCTGGAGGACACGTAACAACTTCCAGCGTATACCCAAAATTTGCTGCCGGGCTCTGTGAGGGGCCTTTTAAGCAGAACATGGTTGGTTACTGGTTGGCTCTTTGTCCTTGTTAGATGGTGGTGCCACCAAACCAGCTGCTCACATTTATGCCCTCAGTAACACAGCAATCTGCTAATGGTAATGATATATACGGACAAGCTAAACTATCCAGTATTTGCACCACTGTCTTTCTTTTGTATCGTAAGTAGACACCGGAACATTAGGCAAAGTGCCTATTTTTTACTTTCGTCCTTATCACATCTATTTATCATATAAGTACAAACTGTGCACATAGAAGCATTTGAGTGGGAGGTTCAGAAAAGGTTCGCAGCCATTCTCAATGAACAAGTTGCTGAGTTAGTTCAAAACTTTAATCTGTGTAGGACGAAAATACCGGGTTTTCCATACTGAAAGGACTGACAAAGGTTCTGACAGGCTAACATTCTGCAATTGAAAGGGCATTGGATCATTGTATGTTGCACAATTAGATCATCGAACATGTGCTCGTAAGTTAGGTGAATGCTGATCGTTTGTTTACTGGATAAAAAACTAATACTGAGTAAAAAAAGAAGGCGCAGCATTAAACCTGGAAATATTTATGGGTGCTTGTATGTTGCTGCTTTTGTAACTTTTCTCGTTGTGCCTACTCATAGTAAATTTCAGATAAACCTTGTAGGCTGTACAACATACCTTATCTGATTTATTGAGAAAATAAAAAGTATTTCACAAAACATGGTTTAGTCTGTATCCTATAGAAAAATTATAATTTAACCTCAAATTCACAGTGGAAGTTCTTAGTGAGCCTATACATGCCTAAAGGACAGTATTTGGCACCTAGATATACCATAAATTGCAGCTTCAGTTGTTACAGGTTCCTAAAACAGCATTTTTTAGTGTCTAAACACCCAGTCTATAATGGGGAAATGGAACGCATATTCCCATTTCTGACAGCAATCGGTTACGTGGCGGCGACAGGGTGGGGCAATGTGAACAAGGCCTCATGTAAGCTATGGTGTAAACGAAATACTAAGAGAACAATGACAGACCTTTCGCTGTTGAAGGGGTCCCGTGGGGGATTTGACCTCCACCACTGTCGTGGGGCTCAGAGGTCCTGCTGGATTAGAGGGGCTCCGCCGTCCAGCACTGTTGTTCAAAACTGGCGACCCTGATCGGTTTAAGGTGCGCACATTTTCCTTGCCCTCTCTCTCTTGCGCTGCAAACAGAAAGAGAGAGGAACAATGTGTTTGTTGTCTATGCTGCAAAAATGTGAAAAAAACATCTTCCAACGAATTCTTGATATACCTAATAGGAAACCCTTGCCGACTGCTCTGTGATGGAGGTAAGCATGCCATGCAGCTTATTAAAGGAGCAGTGACAACAAACACTCCATTATATTGCAGCTAAATATACAGCGGTTTAAATGAAGACTATAAGAAATAATCTGCTTTGTTACATCAAGGTCCCACTGCACTTTGCAGATTGCATGTTTCAAATTCAGGCCATGCCCATTTACTTTGACGAAAAGAAAAAGCTTGGTTTGATATTACTGGATCAACACTGAGATGCTACCTTTCTTGTCCAGGATCTTTCCCAGCTGGTCGAACTCGGCGTCCAGGCGCCGGCTAAAACTGTCAGCTGGTGCCACGGCTCCCGGAGGCCCTTCCAGCTCCTCTTCCTCCTCTTCTTCCTCATTGAACCACATCTCCTCGTCTTCCTCGAGCTGCCGCGGGTCACGCCGAAACCGTGCTGCCGCCCCAAGGGCGCCTCCTCCTACCACAGCGGGACCCAGGGCTGCTCCGGGCATGCCCCCACCCCCGCCACCTGCCCCGCGAAGGATGCTGCCTTCCAGGGAAGGCCGCTCGCGGAGTCGCTCTTGGTGCTGCTCGTAGCGGAGCCGGAGAGATTTGAATGTCTGCACGTAGTCCACCTTGTCGAGGACCTTGCCGTAACGCTCGACCACGTGTAGGCACAGGGACTTCACGTCGTCCTGCACGAGAGCACAACAAGAAGGCAATTGCAGCTACTTCTTCCTTCTTACACTAAAGTGCATGCTGCCTTGTTCTTTAAGGGATGTTAACAATAAAAGTATTTTGGCTGTAGTATTAGTAAATTATAGCAGAAACTGCAATACTGGTAAAGTTTTTCTTTTCACCCAAGAATTAGCATAAAAGTGCCCCTTCATCTGACATTGCCATCTTTGGCACAATTTCACATGTCGTCTGGTCACTATGGGGAAAGAAAAACGAAGAAAGTTACCATTTTCGCTGTTGCTATTGCTGAGGCGAAAACTTCATAGACAATGTGCAAATGTGAGTTACTACTGTCTCGGTACGCAAAATTAGGCCTGAGCTTGTCTTTGCTGCTGCATTAGAAAGTGACACGATAGAATATGCGCAAGTGAACAGGGAGCATGGCAGCATGTTTGGTTTCCATGAACAGAAAGTGGAACTTGTGCTTTTTTTATTTCCACAGATTTTATTTATCTCAAAACCAGAGTCAACCTATATTCCAGTTTTTACAGCACTCTTCTACAAGGACAACAAGAAGCCACTCTCACCACCAGAAGAGGCTTGCCAACCCAGAAAAGACACAAAAATTAAAAATGGGTGGCGATTCTGCTATGAAGTCCCAGCACCAGCTAGCCATGACATCATGGATTTTGAGAGGGTCGGCTCAGGCCTAGTTAATTTTTTGTAGGCGAAGATTGACTGCATTGTACAGCCGAATCTCAATAATTCAAACTCGAAGGGGCCCATTAATATGTTTGAATTAAAACAATTAAAGAAAGCTAACCGAATGTAGGATTTACCTGCAGTGCTGCCTGAGCACCAATGGGAAGTTCCAGAAGACTTATTCACACATGTTTACAAATTATACAGGACATCCATCACTAACAGAAGTAATCAGTCATGTGTGCCTGTACACGCCTGTGCACAAATTCTCACCATGGTTACGCAAAAAAAAGAAGTTTAAGGAAATTTTACCGAGCCACCACCCCCCTCCCCAAATTATTAAAGTGTTAAATTAAAACTAGTGATATCACACTGACACAGCGGCACTGAGGTTTCGGCATGAAATTAAGAAAATAAATTTCTGATCTTCATTTTTCTCTTTTAATAACTGAGACGTGGCAAACTTTACTGTGAAAGCATTTTAACATAGTGCAAACAGAACACCAAAAGGAGGACATAATCCTGCTAAATCAATACAGCAAACTGGATGGTTTGGTAGGTCAACATCTTTGAAAATAAAAAGCGCCAGACAGATGACGGACAAAGATTCAGACAATGCAAGTGGTCATGCTGTCTCAACCTCTGCCCGCCATCTGTTCCACGTTGTCCGTTTCTGCTGCAGTCGCACACACACAAACATGCTGTCATCAGCGTGAGCTTGCATCATTGTCCGGTGTCCTCACTCAACCTGTGCTATATGCCAAAGCACATTCACCTCTAGAAATGCAAAGGGGTCTGCACTCACCACTCGGATGAACTCAAACAGCTCCAGCACAGCCGAGTCAAGGAGGTTGTAGCGGCCATTGTTCTCCCGAAAGGCATCCACCACAGGCCCGAACAGGTTCCCGTTGATGATGTAGCGGTTGTAGAACTCGTCCTTGAGGCCCACAATGCGTCGCATGAAGCGCAGTGCACACAGCACGAGGAAGGTGAACCTGCGTGCAAGGACAAGTGCCAGGGCTGCTAGTACGAGAGACTCGCAGCATTGTTTATCTAAGAGCACATCTCTGCTGCACCACTCTAGAAACAGCATGGGACCTAAAGCAACAGACTCTGAAATCTTATCCATTTTAGGTGCTGTTTGCATAATTGTGCAAGAGAGCGGCTCGAAAGCAAGAGCACCAACGAAAATACTATTTAAAATGTGTTACCCCTTAGAACACTTGTAGAACGAGTTGGAAGGCAGGTGGCTGAGTGTTTGCTCTCAGTGATACTAGTATGTAATAAGCTCATGTCTTTCACTACACAATGTTTTACACGAGGCATACTTTTCAAGTAGGTAGTTGAATAGGTGCTTTGAAGTATGCGACATGAAATTGTTGATTTTCTCATATCTTTCGTAAGCTGCTCACACCCACTTATGTCTACTGCTTGCCCCCATCTGAATTTGAGAAAACATTACATTATTGAAGAGATTTTTCGAATGGGGTGAACATTCTGTAGACGTAACAAATCAATGAATTGAAAATTCCTTCTCAGTTCTACAGCTGTAAGTATATTCACGATTCTGAAGATGCAAGGAATTTGGTGAAACTAAATATTCACTGGACAGAATTGGAGTCTAAAGGGGTACTGCATTGCTAGATTGTGGAAAAATGGCATGAAGACAAAACAGCGTACGTCTAGTGTATTACTCCAGACCTGCTGTCTGTGTGTTCTGTATCGCAATATACAGGGTGCTTTCTTTTTTGTTCTTGTTTAAATAAAGAAAAAAAGAAAAAAATTGCCTGTGCAATATAGCACAAGTCTACTTGTTAAGCAGGGTCATTCGAAAAGGCGGACATAACTAAAGTGCAAATCAAAATACGTAATTTCACCAATCAACTTTCTAACTGATTACTTTAGCGTGCATATTGGTATGTACAAATTGAAGCCAGTAATTTCACAACATAGTACACCAACTTGAAATGAATTTTTCAATTACAGTAATACCTCGTTAAGCCGTACCTGTTTAATTAAAACAGTAGTTTCGTTGTAAAAGTAGTAAATTCAAATCCCTGAGTTAGCGATCATTGAACATAATGTGTTAATGCGGTTTGTATACGCATAAACTGTACCAGCTTATTGCTTACGTATTGGTTAACAAGTAACGTTTACACTTTTCGTCGCACAATCACGGCTGTGTGTCATCCCCATCGGGCGGTCTGGCAGAACAAGCCTCAGAGATCAGAACAACGACCTCCAAGCGACCTGTTCATTTGCGTGCAAGGCCACATCAACATCATTTCGGCACCGGGCCAGGGAGCAGCTGGTTCTTTATTCCATGAGAGAGCGTTGTGGCACCGTGCAAGCTAGGACTTGCGTCATGCTGAAGCTCGGATAAAAAACACTGGGTGCTTGGCATAAAAGGAAAATTGGACAACGTTCGAGCTATCGAACGTTGCACGAAGAAGTCGGCGCTGGCATGCGACAGGGATCTACTGTTGACTACGGTGTGCGACATTTCGAATGCGAAGAAGTTGCTTGGCAGCACTGCTGCGACCGTGAAAACATATCGGCTACGAGGTTCCTACTTTTCGCCATCGTTGCCTCTGTTGTTGCCTAAGTGTCGCCCAACGACAGTGATGATGACGACACAGAATGTGACAGCCTGGGCGATTCAGGCTCTACAGTGCCAGAAGCTGTGTGTTATGTGAGCCTCATGAATGCAATCGTCGTGACGAGAACGGAATCCAGCAATGAAAAAGGCGTCCTGCAAGAGCGCTACTGCGCCCATGCACGGAGAATATGCAACAGCAACGAGGAATCTGCTATGTGAGTGCTTGCCGAAAAGAGGGAGCTGGCTGAAAAGCTGTCTCGCAGCTTCAGTAAGTTTGAGGCCGCTGTCGCGCTGCTAGACCACCGCAGCATAAAACAAAAATAAGGCTTTTGTCATGCGAAGTGAATAAATACTGCATGTTTTTGCCCGTTCATCGCACTCTGTCCGAGTTCCATTTTTGACAGGTAAGTGGGCGACCTAGTGCTATTTCGGTTAAGCAGTACTATCGTTTAGCACATACTTTTTTCCAAGCTCCGGCCACCTACATTTGAACAAGGTTTCACTGTAGTACCAGTTTTGCGATGTCTACAATCCTGACTGTTCTACAGATTACCATATGATGCGAGACAATACACCTGCCGAGACTGAATTTTTTAAACAAAAAACTTTGTTAAATCACAAATTCCGTTGATGCGGGGTTTTAAATTTTCAGCAGTAAAAATCATTTCAGAAAACATTCCTGGTGTACAGAATCCTGTCAGTAACCACTTCTGAACAAATCACAAGAATGTCGGCCATAATAGTGTATAAGCGCCAGTGCACGCGGTGCAGTTAACACTGAGAACAATGCAGCGGCGTGGCTCACAGCACTGCAAATCTTGGACGCCATGGCTGACCATGCTTAGTGTCCGCATCTGTCACCAGACGGCGCCCTCAAATTAATAACATAAGTGGAAAAAGATACGGGTATTCATTCTGAGAATTCTTTTTTTTTTAAATCTTCACGCAGGAGAAGCTCAGGCTATAAGAGCACAAGAGGTTAACGCCATTGCACAGCAATTAAACTCCACCGGAATGTCGTCCTTAGCACTGTGTGACAGCTGTCTGCACAGGCCTGATCATGCCAAGACACCAGTGAGGGAACTTACTTGGAGCGCATGAGGACGAGCACCCTCCGAAGCAGGTCCTTGTGCAGCACGTAATTTTTTATGTGGTACGAGTGGTGCTCCACGCAGAACGACAGCAGCTCCACAATCAGGCTCAGCAGTTGCGCCGTCTGGCTCGTCTCTGCAGCAACAAGGACACACGGTGCTCCATCATAGATGCCACAATGGCAGCTATACAGTCGCCAACCGATTTTTCAGAAACGGAGGAGATTGCAAAAATTAAAACAAAAATTCATTCTCAGACATTACATGCCAAAGTAACGATCTTATTCTGCGGAATGCTGCAGGGGGAGATTCTGACCGCTGCCCTCGTCATAATGCGGCAGCCGCCAACGGGGTCGAACCTCGAGCTCAGCAGCACCAGTAGGCTACACCATGGTGGGTGAGACAGCAAGAATAATAGGGATAATAGGGAGCATGAAAAGAAATTTGTTTTTAGGGGAAAAAATTTACTTGTTTTTAAAGCCAGCAGTAAAACAAAAAAAGAAAGGGAAGGTTAAAAGGCTTTGGTTCAATGAAGTGCTACCGTGGAAAAATAGCTCCTTGCAATTCCGTGATATAGTACAGATGCCATGGTTAGAGGTCTTGGCCATGCTGCCCGAATTCTGTTTGTAGGTTTCTGCCTAATTTGTACTTTTGCCAGTGTGTGCACAGATAAGGCTGGCAGGCGCCAAATTTCTGTCGTTTCTCTTTTGTCACGAGTCAGCAAGAAGTTGTGGTTTGTCGCCAGGTCAACAACCTCTTTGTAACAACCATGCAGCACTTGGAAAAGCGAGAAATTGCACCGGGAGAGAGAGCGAGGGTACAGGCAACAAACTGAGTAATCATAGTTTGTGCATGGCAGTGATGCTTGCGAAATTGGGCACACAGATCCTGCCTGATAAATTGAACACCATAATGCACTCGAATTTTATGATATTTACATTAATTCCATACAGATTGTAGCAGTGCCAATAGGAGGTCTGGATAATCAGGCATCCAAAAAATCGGTCGGTGACTGCAGGATGTTTTCAGCATATAAACACCACCTTGAATAGCATGCTTGGTATACGCATCAAGATTGAGTGCGGGAAGCACGAGGCTTAGGTTAAAATTGTATCCCTTGGGTTTGTTTACAGTGCGCCTAGTGTAAATCTTTATATGTGAGTGCTTTTGCATTGCACCTGCTTCAGAATAAGCCACGGCACAGCTGGGACTCCCTACCGTGAAGCACTGCATCAAAAAACGTACTGTATTTTGTGCTTACAACTGGCACCAAAATTAATTAAAGTTAACAGTAAAGTTGGAGTGTGGATTGTATCTAAATTTCACCTGAAGGTGTGGCTTCCTGGCAGCGCGATTCTTGCTGCCACATTGCCTTACCTCGAGGCAATCTTTTCCACTATTTAGTTTCATTATCTCCTAGAGAACCAGACCCTCTCCCCACCATTGCACGTTGAAGCTCCCCTCCTTCATGGTTGTCCATTCTCCTCCTCCTTATGGGTGGGCATATTGTGTATACTGAATAGTGCATATGGTGCCGGTGACCTCGTACGTCACCTGTTTTTACAGTGCTCCCTCGCTCGACACAAAGTGCTTCGCGATACGGCGGAGAGCGATATCACCGTGGCCCATGCGAGGGCTGCTCCGGCCACATTGTCATCCTCTGTCGCGTGAATGCTAGCTGCACCTGCGAAGTGATCTGATTCACATCAGATGTCACGTGACTGATTCGTCTGCGATCACGCCCGTCGTGTGAATCCAGCTTTATCAGCATTGCCAAAGAGGGGTAGAACAGAGACGCTAGCCGAAGATATGAAGTGGATGAGTCGTGCATCTGTGAATGGACTGTGTTTGCAAAGATTTGAGCGTCGCTGTATGCAGTTATTTTCATGGGCTATACACACCGACATCTCTCTTTTTTTTTTATTTCCCGGATGTTGTAATTGGGGGTGTTGGTTATAAGTAGAAAAACATGGTATATAGCCAGGAAGGGATTAATGCCCCTGTCACATGGGCAAACTTCAGTGCCCTTCACCCTATGTTGCTCTTGGTGTCAGTGTTTGTTGGCTTCTTATGATTCGCCGCTAGTGTCATTCACAGGCTGCCACACGGGAATGCATACACTTACTGCAGAGTGCACTCATCAGTGTGCCTGTAGCCTCGTTAGCAATGAGTAAAAGCAATAATGAAAGCAGAGTCAGTAGTAATCTTTAATAACATTAAAAAATATTGCGAAATTTAGAAGGTAACGCTTGAAGAAGAAAAAAAAAGAAAAAAAAAAGCAAGAACTCTAGCAATTAGGCTGTTTATGGCTTTGTCATGTAATGTCCATACAGTTTGGTGGAGCGTGTCGTTTGGACTGGTCCTGGTGAACTTGCCATCACTGCCGTCGTGTGTTTGTAAATGCTGTTTACAACATTTTACAACTGTTTTTGTGCACACATTTGTAAGCATATGCTTTGCCTCCTGGCTCTCGACCTCCATCTCCACCAATCTGAAAGAACAGTTTTCTTTCTCGTGTAGCAGCGCTCCGCCAGAATGACACTCAGTGCGCTGGAGTGCCCTTGCTCAAAGTGCACTTTAGTTTTGGCCGTGTGACAGAGGTGTAACTGTGGTAGAACAACGAATGACGCTGGAGACATTTTGACAAGGGCAGCTGGTTACTGCCCTGACAAAGACGAGGCTCGCTGTCGAAACATTGACTGCACAGACGTTTCCCGACTGCCCCCATATCCTTTCGTTGTGCCCTCGCTGTCAACAAACCTGCGCTCCCTGCTGCCTAGAGGCTGGCTGTCCCAGAAAACTTAATTGTCCAGCAGCTGAGCTTATCTTACGCACTAAAATTCCACCTTTACAGGAGCATGTAACACAAAGCTGAGTGCAGATTTGCAGGTTATATAGAAATTAATAGAAAGAACGGCACATTCTCCTGGACGGTGAGCAACAAACAAAATTTCTTTTTAATACTTTGTAATTTAATCGAATACAAATATTGAAAGTAAATTATTTGCCTGGTATCTGAAATTTGATAACATTCAAACACCTCTAGCTATACGTGAAACAATGCAAACACATTTTAGCTGTTAGGCAGGCATGGTGTAACATAACAAACATGCATGCACGCACACGCACCAATGATAGCCCATGCATGGGCAAACTGCCCCCGAAATGCACTGTGCACAATTGCTGCCTGGGGTATTAAAAACCTAATGAAACCTAATAAAAACCTAATGAAACCAGTTCTTAATAGCATGGTGAACAATAACCCATAATTCTTTCATTGGGGCGAGGGGATCAGGCATTTAAGTCAGGGGAGAGTGGTGCAGTGGAACCCTGTTGATACGTTCCTCAGAGTTGTGTTCTCCCGGCTGCTATGTCACGCTTTCATGGTCGCAACCTAAATCCCATCAATGCCCACGTATTATGTTCCCATTTTGTATATTGCTATTTTTTAATGCTCTTGCATATTACGTTGCATCTGAATGTCGCAATCAAGTAAATTTAGCAGGGCAGAGGCAAATTTGCTCTCACACGCTGCTATGAAGCTGATAAATGCATACATTGCAACAAGTCACCGTTATGTTGCAATAATAATAAAAAGAAATGGTGTTCCAAAAGCGGCTAAAATTTGCCGTAAGCAACCAAAGTTGCACAAGCGTACCAAGAAAAAATTGCACAGAGCAGCTGGTGAAGCAGCCGCTTGCACTCAGTGTTTATTTGTATAAATATATGGCAAACCGCACACTCTGGGCCAAATCCACCATTTATTTTCGGGCCAGCAAGGGTCTACTGTGCACTGAATAATGGCTGCTTCCCTAAAGTCAGCTTCACAGCAATAGAGCCACATTATGCAGTGAAGCATATGCCAAACATTGCGGTGAATTGTATTAACAGCAGAAAGGGGTTACTGTCACCTAACATAGTAAGTGTCCCTTAGTTATGTGTGCAACAGTCTGCAGTCACAGCACAAGTGCCGAAACATCTGATAACTACTGACAGCCATTCAGACCTGTTTCTAACGTTGCTGTGGCAATTTGAAGCCTTCCCAACCGTTACACTTTTTTTCTTCCACGGTCCCTTGAGAAACGTATCAACAGGGTTATACTGTAACGACAAAAGCTAATGGGATGATCAACATTAATTTAGCTGGCTTCCTTCAGAATGAAAATCAAGCACAGAGTCATAGAGATGGGTACCTTTGCTGGGCGCATCGCCGGTGGTATTGGCAAGTACTGGAGCTATAAGCACATGCATACAGTGCTTGTAGAAGAAGTTGAGAAATTCAGACTTCTGGAAGGGATGGGGTAAGAACGGAGAGAAAAAGATGTTGCCATTTTTACAAGGAACACACCCCCAAAAGAAAATAATGTAATCGAAATTCCGTACATGTAAGTGCACACGGCTCTTTCACTATGTTCATGCAGTTGTCGCCGTACGTAGACAGCCGTAATTTTAGAGCCGCATAGATGCACTACTGAAGTAAACAGAGGAAAAAGCAAAACGAAAACGAGCAAAAAACAAAAGGAAAAAATAATTATTTTTCTGTGTGTGCGCGTAATAGGTGTTAACTGTAGGCAAAGAAGGGTAGCTTACATCTTTCCATGCTGTATCAGAAAACAAAAAAGAATGCCCACTTGTCCCTACCAAAACTTCAAATACACATCACGTAGCACAATCCCAAACACACTGAACATCTCAGTCAAAAGCAAACATACACAAAAAGAGATATGCCGCTTTGACAGCCACAGGCGTCGACAAATTGTCCATCCATAAATATTTCTGGTAACTTCTCACTTGCCCAACACTACAGACACCCTTATTGGCCAACCAGATCCAACTACAGGGTGGCTTCTAACACTGTAATGCCCATAACTCCACATATCAAAAAAAAAAAAAAAAAAAAAAAAGCTGGAAGAACTTGTTTGACTTTGTTCCTTATCATGCCGAGTAATTTTGTTAAAAAATGCACACTGAAATTATTATGATAATTAAGTTAATTACTAAAGCACCTGATCAGTAATTGCTTTGCTTAACTATTCACAACAGAGCACTTGCTCCAGTGTGTCAGAACCACAACTTTAGACAATAATTTTCGGTGCTTGTAGGGGGGGGAGGCAGCCCTCATTAGCCTGGTTGTTGAAAAATTGGCACAAATCACTGCAGTTAAGGGGGGACATGGTGATTAAAAGTTATCATTATTTATTTATGAACCAAACTTGATAAAAATTGGCATGCTTATTTAGTTTCTTCTCCTGATTCTAAAAATGCAGTTATTTTTTCTGTAGGTTCATTATTTCATTACTTAATTAAGAAAACAATGTATTTTACGATGTCTTTTTTCTTACTACAATAGACAAATAACCGCTGCACAAAAATAGACAAATGACATATGGTCGAATAGAAGAAAGCACAAGCTTCACAACATAGGAAGAACTTTTATGGTTGGATCAATATTTCCTACTTTATAGTGCACTGAACTCCATTGTTCTGAACATGGCCATGCATTAGTCAGACAAAAGACAAATTTTAAAAACTTTAAACAAAGAAAATTGAAAAACTGTTTCCTATGTTTGGTGCTCCAAACATCTAGCTTCATGCTACAAAAAAAATTAGTACTATATCTATGATAGCTACTGATATATCACAGTAAATGTCTTGCTGGGTGGGTAAAATTAGCATTTCGAGAAAATCAAGAAAACAAATAAATGTCACATTTATTTGTGAAGAGTCACAAATGTGTGCACATACACATTCCCAAAACATTAGTAGGCTCCTGGGGCATAGTCAGTTTGGGTATTTGTGCCTCTGTGGCGCTTTTTGAACAAGCACTGCACATTTTCTGCCGATGCACGCTTGTGTTCAGATGCGGCTGATCGGCGCCGGTCCTTTTCTTCCATGCGCTGCATACACTTTTCGCCAGGGTTCATCGAGAGTTCTTGCAAAATGCTTGCCGAGGTTCTCCTGCAGCCAGCATTAAATTTCATGACTGCTTCCGCCACTGCAGCCTCAACGCTGAAGAGTGATGCGTGCTGCTCCTTCGGTGCAAGCGCCCATATTAGCGAGTGCAGGCTTTCATTGTTGTTCTGTGTTTTGCCTCGCTGGCAACGTTCAAGCAGCATCTTGTCAGAGAGCCGTTGGTAGATTGGCAGTAATGCCTTGCTTACATGAGCAGGTAAATTGTAGCGGTGCTTTGGCACAGGTTGGCCTTTGGCCTTTGCAGCATTTTGCCGGCACCAGGAATCAGGACCTTCTGGACAAAGGCTATGATTCGAGATGACGTCATTTGAAGTTACGTGATAGTAGCTTGCCATCACGGCCTTCTCCATGGCTTCAATGTCACCAGTGTGGGACTTCAGAGCCCATCCATAATACGAGCTCAATTTGTTGACCAAATCTCCAGTCAACCTTCCTCTTCCACCAAGTGGCTCTGAGCCAGGCCCCTTGTGCTTTGACAGGGCATTACGTAGTGCTGTCCCCATCCTCTTATGGACATGGTTGACACAATCCTCTTTGTCAACTTCTATAAAGCCATATACTTTGGCCTCCTTTAGGGCCAAGAAAGTACGGCTGTCACCGTCCGACAGCACAGTTGTGTATCTTAGGCCGTACTTTTCCAGCGATCTTTTGAATAAAATGAGGCCAGCCTCCACCTCCATTTCACCAGCCTTCTTATCCGTATTTTTTTGACACTCATGACTGGCTTTCCATTCTTCGTATGAAGGGTCACCAACTTTTGGTCCACGCTGACAACCGGCACAAAAGTTGCTCAGCACTACGTAGTCCAGGACAAGTCCCGTAAAAAGTTCAATGACGGCGCCGACACCGATGTGCGAACTGTGCCCGCGAGTCATCCAAGACCCGTCGTACGATACAGCAACGTTGCCCGGGTTGCCGAAGTTTAATTGGCTGTAAAGCTGCCGGACCGACTTCGCGCATTCTGTTGTAAGCGTCTCAGCTGCCCGGGTCGCGGCGGGCGTCAACTTCGTTTTGACGTACCCCTGCCACGTTTTCGTATGCAACCCGCGGTGCGATATATTCATTGTTGCGAAAATATCATTGAACGCAGTTTGCCGATTGCCGGTGCTTTGCATCGCGCGCGCAGCCAGAATATTGACGGTAAACGGATTCACTTTCTGAGTCCCATTCACACGCGGCGAGCTCCACGCTGACGCTTTGTCGCCGCATTTCGAGCATATGAGCACCAGACTTACTGCAAGGCCATATTCGCGCTCCTTCCGGCTGATTTTCGCGCTACCGCCGCATGTATTACAGTTCATATGCTCCAGAAGTGCGTTCACCGATTCCAGGCACACCACGGTGAAAACTGTGTCGTCAATCGGGCCGGCCGCGACATCGCCAGCGGACAAGATCTCCGACTTACGGCTCACTGCTGCGGTTGACGCGAGCTCTTGTAGTTTCTCGTCGGATCTCATGTCGATTACCTCCAAATCTGAAGGCGTCAGCATAACGGTGTCACGACGGACGCGGCTGGCGTTTTCGTCGCACCTACTCGTTGTCGCACCACCTAGGCCTAGCACTCGGTCGGCTCCATCAGTTCCGTCGCTTGACGCCGTTGGTGGCTCGTCCTCAACCACTTGCGACGCGGTAGGGCGTTTTTTGAAGTTGTTGAGCATGGACTTCTTCCTTTTCTTTCCATACTTGTGCTTGGAGTCAAACTTTCGGAGCGGAGGAGGCATCGTCGCGCGTACTCACACAACGATCGTATCGAACATGGCGTCTCGCTTGCGCCTCTGCTGCGGCTAGCAGACAGCTCGGGAGTGCGCCCAGCCAATCACGTGGCGTTATCTCGTCACGTGCATGCGACAGCGAATGAGAACGCGCGTTTCACCTATTTTTGCCGCCGGTTTTTGTATTGAACCAGCAAGCCTAACGAAGCGGCAGCGCGCGATATTTGAAGCCGAAACCGCGTTCTTTCAAACGAGACCAAGATGGCCGCCCTCAAGGCACTAGTACGCGAGCGCGGCGTCATTGAATGTGTGTCGTTTTCGCGTCGACACACGCGAAAAATCAGGTGCCCTATCTGTTTTTAAATTGTTCGTATGGCTGAAATATGACCTTGCGAGATTGGAAACTTGGCAGATAGGGAGAATAATAGATGTAGATTAGAGAAATGCTATTTTCCAAAATTCGTTTTTTTATGATATTTTGGGTCTAAAGACCCGTGTCCCCCCTTAAACGCCTTTTTAACGAAGTGCTCAGAACGTCCGACACTTTATTATGCGGGTCACTTAGTTGTAAAGATCAGGCACAGTACCCCTCCCGACCTTATGTCATTGAGGTTCACGTGTGCTCCTCGGCAATACCAGAGAGCATTATAAGGTAGGGGTGCAGACCACTGAACGCTGGTACTGCCACCATTGTGAATGAACGTTTGTTTGTATCCAGCCTCCTTACCACTGTTTCCTTCGATGACATCCTTGGTCGTCAAATCAAAGCAATTGACGTCAAACTCGTCAAACACGTCCCTAGTTAGCACTGACCTCAGCTCAACGGCAACTGCCGAGGGCAGTGGTGGCACAGGTAGGTGCATTCGTTGTAAAGCAACAAATTAACCTTCGGGACATCGACATTCCATGTTGTAGAGGCGAATTTGTTATAACTGTCTTTGCTTAGAGACATTCATAACACATGAAAAACAGCAATTCGGCCGGGTCACACGAAACCCTTCATCATACAGGTAATTCCGTTGCAGGGGCGTTTGTCGTAGAGGCTTTCGACTGTGAACAAGCTCGATAGTGCTCGGCCTGTTCTTATCGCATGCTTGCCGCCTGTGTTCGCTCGTTGTAGCTTTGTCATCGGGTGACCCGCTACCAAATTAGCAGCCCAGAATGGGCTGCACAAACAGTGTGTGCTTGCTCTAAACAGCTGCGTGAGAGTAACACATTCTGGTCTATAGCCTTTCCTTATAAGTTACCCGTGCTTTAAATGAGAATTCTGAGTATCAAAACAGCAGAGCATATATGACCTGTTGGGCATTACAGGGTTAAGCATATTTTTATAAGCGAAGGTATGGTTAGGTGCACAAATGGACTAAAGAAGAAGAAGAAAAAAAAAATTGATGAAAAGGAAGAACTCACAGTGTCAAGGGAAAGCATGTTCTCAGGGTCAAGCAATAACCGCAAGATGCCTGAAAGCTGTACCGCCCCACCAAGGTCTGGAAGAATTAAAAAGTAATTATCTCGTAAGTCAAGTTCGCTGTATTAGGTGCAGCATTAAAGTGTTGACGAGCTTTTGTACGAACCTGGGTCAGGATCACAGATCATCTGTTCAATGATGATGTTGATCAGCAGTTGATCCTGCATGAAAGACACGACTACCATAAGGACACCACAACTAAAAACACCTATAGTAAGAATTAATTCACAACTTCAATTCGGGGGTTATTACGTGCAAAAATCACGATCACGAATTATGAGGCACGTGCCTCACGAATTATGAGGCACGCTGTAGTAGGGGACTCTGGATTAATTTGGGCCACCTGGGGTTCCTCTAATGTGCGCCTAAATATAAGTACAGTAGACTTCCGTTAATTCAATTTTTTGGTGAACTCAATCCTGGATGAAGGTCCCCAGCCCCTGCCCATGCATTTCTGTGGGCCCAAAATGTTATTGCTACGATCCTAAAATTGGCCTCTGCTGGACCCTTAATGATGATCCTAATAATAACCCATTTAGTGGCATCGTCTTTCTCGGCAGAGCCTGCATTGAATTACGTGCCTTAAGCACACATATTATTTAATTAAAAACGCCAATTTCCGGCTTCTCCCTAGGACAATCTTCAAACAATAACCGTAGCTAACAATGCTCGATTAAGGTATTTACACAATTTTACCCCCCCCTTCCTCTTCAAGAAAATTGGGCCAAAATTTGCCTGCGCGATGCAGTCAAACACTAATACCGAAACCATGGCGACGCTGAATGTAGGAAACTGGTCTCCGTTGTACAACATACATTGAGACAACTTTTCTTGCTAAAAAATCAGGGGCACATTAGACTCCTACTTTGGGCACATAGAAAGTGGGCACGCATTTGATTCAGAGGTGTGTTACAGCAAGGAAAATAGCGCCAAACAAATCAGCTACGTTTTTTTGGCATTTTTACTCCATCTTGTGTAACTCGACCCACTGGACAACTCAACCAATTCATCAGTCTCATCAAGATCGAATTAACGTAAGGCGGCTGTACGCACGAGTGTTTTTCAAAGCATTTCGCCCCCATTGAAACGCAACCGCCGCCGCTGGATTCGAACATGTTATTTCGAGCTCAGTAGCACAGCTAATGCCACTGCCCTACTGCGGTGGGTACAGTAAGAACAGTTTCAAATACTTTTGTGATAGGAGTACCGTGACCACTAACAAACCTACACCAGAATTAAAAGCAGCAGTTCAGGCTTCTTTGTACACCCAAGAATAGCAATATTATGAGAAAGTGATAGCTTCTCACGACTTCCGAGGCGAGAACTTTTGCAGTTTAGTGGACAGTGCGAGTTTGTCTACATCGTTTGGGAGCGACAGAGAGAAACTGTAAGCACTGAGAGTGTATTATTGATGTTCCACTGTCTTTGTGTAAATGTGGATAATGTCCACACACAATGCGTGCTGGTGCAAGCAGGATAAGAGGTGGCAGAAGATTTTGATCCCAGTCAGGTAGAGAAAAAAACATGAAAGGGATCCTACTGCCCAGACGCAGTCCGCAAATGTCATGCCTGGCTAGGCCGGGCAAGATATTGCACCTTTAGATTTTCCCATCTTTTACATGGTTTTCTATGAAGGCAGCACAGAGAATCTGTCAAGTCCATCAAATTTGGCTTATCAGGGAAGGACACACAGTGGGTGCCTGAATGCAGTGTCCGACATTTGAAAATTAAGCGACCGTCACGATCAACAGAATATACAGCAAATATGTGATCACACTAATGCTTTCGTACATATAATGTTCTATGTCCGGAACAACCCCAGCCAACGCCTTCTCAATGAGAGGTACGCTGCAATCTTCCCAAGGTTTCTTTATGCATTCAACAAGACGTACTGTGTTTATTTTATTTGGTGCCCATGTTGACTACCATTAATGAAATGTGCATTTTATAGATGCAGAGACACGGCCGAAGACATTGCACAAGCACATTAGCTGTCAAACAGTCGTGGAAATTGAAGACGTGCCAAACTCTTTGGAGACATGCGTGCGTGACAATGGGGGAACGCCACTCACGTCGTCCTGCACGTTGGACTGCTGGAATGCGTACTCGCGCACCATGGACGGACTGTAGTCCACTAAGTAGGAGAGAATGTCGATGGAGGCCGTCTTGATCACTGTGTCCTCCATGCCCTGTGTACACGAGACAAAGAGGGTGCAGGTTTGTGAGAGAATGTCGCACCAAACAGGCTGCCAATTTACATCATGGTCTGTCTGGCCATGCTTGTGTAACGTCTTTCACTGTCAGTTTCGAATTTCCTAACCTTTTCAGACAATAATGTAGAACCCAAAAGTTGTTACAGCTACAAAAGTAATCATTGTAAGCAGTGTCAATTTAGATTTGCCCGCATCACCATTTTATTGGAAGTGCAAGAATGCCTATTTCTCCCACACAGCAAGCAATATATTCAATTTGTTTCAAATATTCATATTAAATTGAATATTCGAAAATACGCCTAGTTTTCGAATCGAATACAGATATTGAAAATATAATATTCGATAATATTTTTTTATTTTCGAAAATTTTCACACCTTTAATACAAAGCCATTCCGTACCTCCACCTAGGCTTGGGGAACTCTGGGTACTACAAGAGTAAAAAATTGGCTGGAAATCTTTACTCACCAAAGTAATTTCCAATGCTTGTAGAATACCTAAACTTGATAGTGTCTATAATGAGGGGAAGAGCAAAAAGGCTTATTCAGTGATCTCACTCAAAGTGAAGCATCATTTTTATTACATTCCCAGAGGCTAAAGTATAGAAAAACAAAAGCCAATAAAGCCTACCTTCATTAATTAGACCGGCCTTCTAATCCAAATTCAACAGCGCCTAAAAGGTTCAACAGTTGTCCCTGCAATTTCTCCAAGCTCAAGTGCCAGATAATTCAAGCCAATTTAAGTGTCTAGTTCAGGTTGATTGGGAAGGTTGTGATCAGCGAAGTTAATTAGAAAAAGAAAAGCAGGTCCAAAGCATACTTTGGAATCTACTGCATTTGAAGCTTTTGGCAGGTGGTTAATTAAGACTACGCTTTCTGCATTACACGTGCTATGAACAATAGATCGGTGAAAGTGCTCATCACGACGTGTGACAACCCGCGAGGAGATCTGCTGGTACTGAAACAGGAAACTGAGTGCGTAGCAGGTGCCTATGGCTTTCGATTGCACATGCCTAGAATTTTTTCTTGTTTACATGGTATCCAGCAGCCGGAATATGTGTCATACAAATGTCGTTTGGTGGTATAGTGGCATAGCTGTACTAGGTCATTTCATGTGTTCTCGATCGCAAACGTTGCCACACAAAAAGTGTACGAAATGGGATCGTAACAGCAAAGTTCTAGTGTATTTGTTGCAGCGATAACATTTTAGGCATCGGTTATGTTTCACTACTTCATTCCTTAGTGAGCTAAAGCCGTCCATCAGCACATCTGTAAGGTCAAGTACAGCTGGGGCAACGTATAAGCAGGTTCGATATTTGGGGCTATCTGATGTCCTATGTGTGTGAGCTACTCAACAAGACAGCAGCAGCAGCAGTCAGGAAAGTCTGGAAGGGTTTGCTTAGAAAGCTTCGCTTTCAATTCAGGGGTGGAGAGACGACTAGTCCTCCAGCCCACTGCTATGGCCTCCATATTTTAACCTGCATTGCAACAGCGGCACTTACAGACACGCCTCCTCATATCAAATGCACGCCATTCACTGGTTGTCAAGAAAGCAGCACTGGGAGATATGAGAACGGTAGGCAGCAACTTTCTTTTCCAAGGAGAGCAAAGAAAGAATAGCAGTTATTAGCATCTTACTGCTTCTCCTAACTCAGTGAAGTGCAAGTACGTGGCGTTATAGCTCCACAGGCATGCTGCACACTTATCTCAAACAGTCGCAAGACTCGCACAAAAGTATTCTCTACAGGCAACAAACGTCCACTCTGCATTTTTCGCAAGAACAAACCGAGAGCGAGAGAAACGTACCTTAAAAAATGATTCTCTACATTGTGGCTGTAGCGTTTGTGAAAATGTACAAAACTCCTTGAGGAAAAGCACAAGGTCCCGTCGCTTGTCATCGTCTGTTGCCTCATCTGTCAGCTGGGCAAAAAGTTCACTCAGGAACTTTTCGTCCTCCTGCAACCATGTAATCAACATGAAAGCGAACGTCAATGTTGTGGCAAAACATGTCTACGGAGCAGCCATGCGGCAAAGTCGAGAACAAGAACAGTAGAGGAAAACGACGGGCTCAATTTGTATTAGTCAGAACTTTATGTAGCGACAGACAATGGAGCTTGAGAAGGCATAGTGAAAGTTGTGTTAAATTGCCATGTATAAACAATAATGTAATCAGAAATGAAAGCGGGTTGATCACTTGCTGGAGATGGGGCCGATCCCACACACATGCGGTGCTTTACCTACTACAGCAAAACCTTGTTAAACCTTACCCAGTTAAACAGTACTTTCGTTTTAAAAGTAGTAAAGTAAAAACCTCGACTCAGCGGCCACTGAACATAATGCGTTTTGTATCTGCATAAACTTTACAGACTTATTGTGTACGTATCGGTTAACACATGGCGCTTCTGCTTTTCGAAACGTAATCATGGCGGTGCGTCGTCCCCATCGGGCAGCCCAGCATAAGCCTCAGAGATCAGCACAAGGGCCTCTAAGAGCGTTGTGTGTTTAAACATGAAGCCACATCAACATCAACATCATTTCGGCGCCGTGCCAAAGCGTTGTGGCATTATGTGAGCTAGGACTCGCATCATGCCGAAACTCAGGTAAAAACACTCAAATTCTCAGAGTAGAACAAAAATTGGACATTGTTCGTGCTATCAAACGTGGCATAAGGAAGTCTGCGCTGGCATGCGACCCTTGACTACGGAGTGTAGCATTTGGAATATGAAGCTGCTTGGTAGTGCTGCTGCGACCGCGAGTAGATGGCGGCTACGAGATTCGGCTTTTCGCCATCATTGCCTCTGTTGTTGCCAAAGTGACGACTAGCGACACTGATGAGGACGACATGCGAAAAGTGACAGCACGGGTGATTCAGGCTCAACAGTGGCAGAAGCTGCGAGTTACGTGAGCCTCATGAATGAAATCGTCACGACGAGAACAGCACCCTCCAATGAAAAAGGCGGCCTGTGACTTCTGCAACGCCAACGAGGAATCTGCCATGTGAATATTTGCCGAGAAGAGGGGGCTGGCTGAAAAGCTGGCTCGCATCTTCAGTAAGTATGAGGCCACTGTCGTCGCTGCTTGGCCACCGCGGCATCAAACAAAAATAACAGTCATTTGTCACTCGAAGTGAATAAATACTGCATGTTTATGCCCGTTCATCGCATTCTCTCCGAGTTCCATTTTTCACAGGTGCGTGGGTGATCTCATGCTATTTCGGTTAAGCACGACTACCATTAAGTACGTACTTATTCCGAGCTCTGGCGAACTACCGGTTAACAAGGTTTCACTGTATTAAGCTGCCGTAGCACCATTTCTCTGGCCACTTTCTTGGGTGTTTGTGCATACGATTAGCCCTGGAAGTGTTAGCCAGTGCTGCTCACAGCCAAAGCGGCTTACGTGGAATGCCCTTCTAACTGCAAGTGTCATGTATTATGTGAGCATTATTTCAACAAAATGAAATTTGACGCATGTGAACTTTTATGGGAATGTAGAAATTGCATTTAATTCATTATATCCCATTTCAGCATAATGACATTTGAATCCAGTTTAATGCCGCCCCCCGCACTCAACAGAAGATAATGCATCATTGCAATAATGCATCATTGCATCCTGGATGCCTGTAAAAAGCTGTAAGCTGTAAAAAAAAGTTTGGTCACGTCACCAAATAAAGGGCCACACCCACCTGAAGCATAGAGACAATGTCGGCCTTGTTGAAAAAGATGAATGATGAGAGAGTGGAGAGCATGTTCTCCTCAAAGACTGAGGGTGTGGGCAGCACCACATCCTGGATGTACTGCACCCGGTACGTCTGGTGGATCTTGGCAAGCAGCTCGGGATTCCCCAGGGGGATCACTTCCCGAAATTTCGACACCTGCACCACATGCAGCCCAAATGCAAGGGTTGCTAGGTCAGCGCACAACACAAAAGAACAGCCTATTCGTTCAACCTCCCCTACTCAGAAATGCACTTTAACACGAAGTCCATGCTTGACTTGCTCTAGAAGCTGCCTGGAAAGAACACACCTTTCCTTGGGAACACTGCCTTTCCTTGGGAGGGTTCACTCCATCAGTTACTCTGACCAATCATGTATGGACAACAGGCTAAGATACATCGTCCTTCGAGTAAAACGTCCACGCACACACACGTAGGCACACACTGCTCGCGGTACAAAACATGCCTAAACACGCGCAGTGCAAGAGGCAATCAAGGCAGTGTTAAGGGGGGATGAGGGTCTTGAAAACTTTTTTTTTATTTCTTAACATATCTTCCTGAAAATTGGCATGCAGATGTATCTTTGAATGCTGATCCCAAATATATGTTCACATTTTATATATCTCATCTAGAAATGAAAATATTGCAAAATAATTTATCCCACATAGGTCTTTTCTTACGGGCAATTATGATAATTTCTTAATTAAAAAAACTAGTTTCAAAGTATTTCCAAGGGCCCACTGCACATCCTAAAGCTAAAGAAGTTTTTAAAAAGTGATCATATAGGTCATGAATGAATAACAAAGTAGGAAGAAAAAAAACAATGTGGGAGTAATTAGATTACATCTGACCTAATTGCTAGTCTAGTAGGTTTAATGAAAAATGGAAAGCTTTAGGATGTAGCTGAGGTTTTACTGAAAAAAATGATACCTAATTCAATAAAATCAGTTGATGCAAACATTATGAAAAGTTCTGTAAGGCAAAGGCATTTGATCAAAAAAGCAAAGCTGAGAAAATTGCATTCAAAGTTTTGCTTACTCTGCCACTTTTGTTTACCTATCACATGGAAAATTTTAATGCTTTAGCATGCAGCCCAGTCATTATTGAACACAATAACACCAAACTCGCAGAAATCTGTTCATGTAAAGATTGTGAAAACCTCTGTATTGCATTGGCATTTGACAAAAAAAAAAAAAGCTCAGAAAGTCTTCACTTGCTGTGCCGACGTTCATTAGCTCGAACTTGCGGAAATTCGCGAACTTCTTCGCCAATGAAGTTTTAATGTTGGCTGCGTACTTGTCGCGCCCCGCGCACTCCGCGCAAAACACCGTGTCGAAGCGTTGAGCACGCGAGCTCGGTTCAGCCGCGTCCGTCGGCGCCGAAGCGGCGTGTGGAAACGCCGAAGTCGACGTTAGGCTTAGGTCTGCCGGCTCGGCCGCTTCCGACGACACGGAATCCGAAGCGACTTGCAGCGTCTCAAAAGTTAGCATTTTCGACGGGCTTAGTCCAGGCGCATCCACCGGCACTGCAGAGACTTGCGGTAACACCGAAGTTGACACCGATCGGCATTGTCCAGCCGCGTCCACCGGCGAAGCTGTTGTTGGCGAGCTCAGTCCAGCCGCATCCACCAAGGGTACAGCAGCTTGCGGCATCACCAAAGCTGTAGTTCTCGACGATGTAGCGCTCTTCTTATTGCATGCGCGTTTCTTTTTGCTGACTGCTTTTCGCGTGCTTGCTTTCAAGCGCGCGTCTCGCGCCATCGTGACACGCGGAACAAAGACACCAGGCACGCAAAAGCAAGAAATTCGTGGTTAAAAGAAGCGACTCAATAGCCAAAATATCTACAAGAACGATAAAGAAAAAGGCAGAACGAAAAATACTAGGAAACAACGAGGAGTGCGAAAATGACGTGCGCGCCGGCGAAAGCAGACGACGTGAAGGAGTCGAACAACGCGGCCGCGGGGCCGCGGCAGGCGAAGCATGCGTCACGGCCAATCAGAGGGCTGCGCCTCGGGGAGGCGCCTGTTTCACCCAATCAGCGGCTGACTCGCGACGATTTTGCGTTTGAGAACGGGTGCCTGGGGTGCCGATCGCTCCGCTGCACGAGGGTCTACAGCGTGCCGAGGGGCGCCAGAATGGAGAGCGGGAAACCAGCTTTCAAACGAGACCAAGATGGCGCCGATCGGTTCGCGTCGCGCGGAGCTACGGTAGCTTGAAAATGAGGCAAACCTTCGCGCTTGGCGTTCAATTTCGGCTCACCGACGTTTCTAAATTGCCGTTTTTTTTATACTTCGAGTCGGAATTGAGCCATAATATCTTGTAGAGGCATAGTTGGGACATTAAAGACTTCAAAAACGCAATTTTTGAAAATTGCCATTTTTGACCATTTTTCGCGATTTCAAGACCCGCGTCCCCCCTTAAGGAGAAATGGCAGAGGTGTACACCCGCTGTGAATTCTGCCCCACATGCGGCGCTCTCACGCTGGCGCGACAGCACCGCTCGGCGGTGCTGTTCTTGTGTATAGTCCATCACAAAAACCAAGTTTAGAAAGTACAGAAAGGGTCAATTACCTATAGCTGACCCACATGCAGTGTTGACATTTGAAAGCTAACATTTATTGCTCGCTCTTGATCCTATCCTTTGCCCACTATGTGCTTTTCAATGAGCAGTAACTACAGCTCACTGCTGGTCCTTTGGAAAACCCTGTAAAGAGCTTGCAACCACTGTCTGTAGATGCCTGATCCATCACTGCAGCTGTGGTTACCACCAAACCTCTCCCTATGTGACACTACACTGCTGTGCTGCCTACGGCTGGGTAGGCAAATTCGTAACAAATTCATACTCCTTCCTAATTGGAATGACTGACTCTGTGGTCTCCTCACAGTTACATGACCACTGTAACCGTGAGGAGACCATCAACACCTCCTCTCTGCCACCGCACCCAATTTGGCGTGTCCCGCATCAGCCTCTTCCAAGTGTGCACAGCCAACTGGACGGCCGACCCTTTGCAGAGGCAAAGATATCCTGGGTGCTTGGCCTCATGCATTATCAACTGAGAGAGCTATGCATGCTCTCATGACTTATAAAATCAATAGACCTGAAAAGGTGCTTAAAGACACCCTGTGTCTACTGCTGTGCGAGCAAACTGCCTCACTCCTTTTGCCTTCTTTTTACTTGCAATCCCTCATCCTCTCTCCCCCATGCAGGGTAGCTAACCGGATGTTGATCTTGTTAACCTCTCTAACTTTCCTTTTTTCTCCCTTCCCCTCCTTTTTCTCAAGCTTCCTAATGAACGGACGTGCACGTGCCATTTCTAAAAAAGCAGCCTAAAGTGATAAGGAATAAGAGTACACACACACGTGCTGAAACAAGGCAGACCAAATTCCAGTCAAAAAAGATTAATGACAAAAAGAGGAGGGTAAGAATAAACAGAAACACTGCTGCCAGTGGTCTAGGTAGACCTACCTGCCGAAGGTAGTCCCTATGCCGCCGCCTCTGGCCTGCTGGACAGCCTGGTTCATACTCCAGAATGCCGACAACGTCCAAGATGGCGTCCTCGGCAAACATGGCATCAAACAGTGCATTCTTGTTTAATAAGAAGATGCCCTTGAAGATGTCGTATAGTTGGTACAAACCCTGCAAGAAAAAAAAAAAAATAAATCCATAAGTTAACCTCACTGCACATGCAGCAGGAGCAGTAAAATTTATAAGGTCTCATTTCACCAATGATATCACCAATCAATCTCATCCCATGTGATTGTGAGAAAGGTGATCTCGGAGCCACACTAGCTCGCTGGAAGATGGCAATGAGTGCCGTTCCACTAGGACAGGCACCATAAGGAAAGATTGCAGCGCCATGCCTGCATGTGGCAAGACAAAGAACCCCAGCTGCTATGAGGAAAGCTGGGTAGCAGGCATGGGCCAAGCCATAGACAGCCCTCCTTTGTACGCTTCTCTGTTACTAAGAAAACAAAATGCGGCTGCTTGAGCTACACTTTGTAGCTGCTGGCTGAAACCACCAAGCATGGCACATTACTAGAACTAGCCAAACTTTTGATTATAATGCTACTTTCTGGGGAAAAGACACGAGTCAGCAGCACATCCCATTACCAACCACCTTATACAGGAGTGCCCACAACTTGGTGTCATCTACCACTGCTTTCGCTTGATGGCAATGGTGACGGAGGCTGTTATCACACTCAGCAGGCAGACTGCTCAACCTAAGTTGCTTTCAAGGATGACGTAATTAGGCAAACACAGAAGAGCATATAGACCTTTCCAGTGAAAGCTTCCGGGGCATCGCATTATGCCCTCTGGAGAACTGTAAACATGGCCGAGCACTTCTCAGAACCACTGCAGGAGCTTCCTCTGTACTCCTGTGCAACAGTCCAGCCTCCCATCGGGAAGGTCTATAGGAGGCTATCGTAAAACCAGCAGAGAGAGAGAGAGAGAGAGAAGAAACACACACCTCCCGGTAGTCCAAGTCCTCGCAGGTGTGGAAGACGGGCAGCAGGCGCCGTATGTAGTCCTGCTCCTCGAGGGCGGTGGCCAGTTTGTCTCGTCGCACGGGTGAAGGCAGGCAACTCTGGACCAGGGCGGCCAGCTCTCCAAGCCGCTGGGTCTCGCAAGGGGGAAGCTCCACGGGCGGCAGGCCATCACTGGCCTCTTCCAGGTGCTCATCCTCAGACTCGACCACGTCTTGTGTGATGTCCACCGAGGGGTCCTTGCCCTGCACCTAAATAGAGGGCACAGCAGGCGCCATCCTGTCAACTTACAGGGCGTCAACTAATGGGAAGGTGCTCAACTGAACCAACTGGCACATGCAGAAGCATGTGCCAGTTGGTTCAGCATCCCCTTCAGTCACACATCATGATGGACTGTCAATAAGTTTGTCTAATTTACATAACCTTATCCCAAGGCACTGCACATTCCACTGAACGAAAGTGGAAGTGGCAGGATGATGATGCATGCATACATTTCTAGTGAGCCTTCACAATTAAAGTACGGTAAAAGCTCGTTAATTCGAACCGCAAGGGGAAGCCGCTTCAGTTCGAATTAACGAAAGTTCGAACTAACGAAAGTGAAGGAGCAAGAAGTCTCGGAGGTTATGTAGAATGGGGAGGCGGCAGCCGCCGCTGCCTTCTGGCTGACCCCGCGTCGGTTAGATTTTTTTCCGATTTTGCCTTCTCTCGCCGTTCTCTCCATTTCGGAGGCGATACAGCCTTGTGTGTAGGCAGTAGGCGCGTTTCTCTGGCCGTGTGCCAGGCGAGCGTAGTTCGAATTATCCGTGAGGGAACCTTCTCGCGTTCGAATTAACGGACTTTTTTTATACATAGACTTCTGTGGAGCTTGGCCAGACCAAATCGTACAGTTCGAATTATCCATAAATTCGAATTATTGAAGTTCAAATTAACAAGCTTTCACTGTAATTAAACATTGATTTATTGTACAGTATTGTTCTGCTGTTTCGTAAAAAATTGGATCAGCAGCTCAGAACACATCAATTTAATTATTCGCTGCAAGCTTTGCAAGAAAGGAAGAACTGTTCCTTCACCATTGAAGACGAAGTGCAGTACGTCATTCTGCTGCATTAGTAATGATTTGTGTTTCACGTGCAAGTAAAATGCCTTGGCTTTTGTGCACTCAACAGACAGCCGAAAACCAAGGTTGGAGGACTGCACAGAGGCAGCCCCACACTAAAGCAAATAGTGATAATAGAGATCGTGCAGAGATGGCATCAGTGAGTTCTGCAGGTAAATTCAACAAGACATGCCAAACTATTTTCTATCACGCTGAAGTGCAACATAGCATTCTAATCATCAGTGGTCAACTACACTATACTAATTATAACAAGCACATTAGGTCATAGGAGCCAGTACCAGAACAGTGGCAGTGCCAACATCTTTTTCCCTCCATATGTTTACATCATTTCCTCACCTATGAAAGAGCTGTTCATAGCCTGAACTGTGCTAGGACACCTTGGTGAACTAATCTATCCCTTTAGCTCCACTTATTAGTTTGTCTTTATTGTCTCTGTTAGGACATTTCACAGTGACAATTATTGGTATGTGAATGTTTGCATACATGGAACAATTCATTTGTGTGAAAAAAAGGAATGCTTTGTACAGCTTTGTGTCTGCACCACACTTAAAGGGGGCATGACACCCAATTTTCAATCATAATCTGTATTGTGTGAGGTAATCCTTGTGCGTTCAAGAACATGTTGGCAAAATTTTTGCGCATTTGAACCAGCATGTAATTTGTAATTGAATTTTTTATATTACACTTGAATGGCATAACAGTCAAGCAACACTGGCACGCTAGCAAGCTGTGACGTCATAAGCAGCATGCTCGCCGAGAAAGCATGTGTATCCCGGCGAAGAATTTGTGTCTTGACTGTGCACTCATGTGGGGAACTGCTTTGATCAGCTTGAAATTGGGATTGTTCTACTTGCAGCAGCTGAAACCATGCCACCGTGGCGCCTATGTAGAGCTTAGGGGTACCCGAGTAAACGGAGCAAGGAGTGCTCCGTATTGTTCTTCAGGTTCCCCAAGAGCCCGCCAAGCGGAAGGTTTGGGAGACGAATGTGAGCAGGAACGAATGGCGCTCATCTGATGCTTTTTTGTTTTGTTCTCAGAACACTTCCCGCCAGACAGCTACAATGTTGATTTGCGCCTGCTCGCCGAATTTGGGATACCCGTAAAGCTGAGGCTGCGGCCAGACTCAATGCCGACCGGGTTCATGCACCGCCCCACCCGGCAGGCAGTGCCCGGGCAAAACGTCAGCCTTGCTATATATTATTGATATTGGTTGCAACAGAGCAAGTTCAAGTAAACATTCAACCAAAGTGTACATCATATAAAATCCTTGCGCTGCAGACACATGTGTGCGGGCATTTGTTTACATGTGCCGCACGCAACTACAGAGTAGGAAAAAAAAGAACTGGTGGGAATGTGTGGTAGCTTAACAAAATCAGTTTTGTTGAGTACGGATCGAAAAGACATGCATGCCAGCAAACAATCTACGCACACAACAGTTTGCATTGTGCGAAGTAGCACCAGACTTCTGTGTACGGCTCGCTAAGTGTGGCTAAGCTCGGTGTGGTAGGTGGCAGCCCAGGCTCTTCATTGATGGAGTCAGGCTCATTACCAAAGGTAAATCCAGGGTGACAGAAGCAGTTGCTGAGTGTGTCTGCTGACACAACTTCCAGGCATCAGCAAGAATGACATTTTCTGACTGTCTAAGCGCAGTATCACGTGGTGCAGCAGGAGGAACGATAGAGCACTTTTAAATTCTTGATAATGCCTTGATCCATAGGCTGGAGAACGCTGATTGTGTTCGGTGGCAGGTATTCCATCTCAATCGCTTTCAGACGCCTGATCAAGGCATGGACACTGCAGCTGTCCACGAACAGAAGCACTTTGCACTTCTGCAACTCATACTTTCAGTCATACTTACGTATGTATCCCTCAAACAATTTTTGGGTGATCCACGCCTTACTATTTGCTTCGTACCACACAGGCAAAGACTTTTTTCCCTTGAAACATCGAGGGTTTTTAGATTTAGAAGCTCTTCTGTGCCCGAAGTGTTGCTACCTACAACAACAGTGAGTTGTTCACGACTATGCTTCCCACTGTTGCAAGGTCCTCCAGCCAGCGCAGAGGTTTGTAAATGCATTAACAACAAAGTACACCTGAAACATTTGAGATCTATCGCAATGGAATGGGTAGCAAGTGAAACATGAATATTTAGCACTTTGTCACTAACAGACCCACATATTATCGTCTGTTTCACAAAATATCTTATTACTATTACCAAAAGAGCAGAAAGACAGCTGATAAGCATACCTGGCAAATTTTTTCCCATATCTCGTCACATCCCGCCTTCTCCTGAAAGCTCAATGCTAGGTCATAGTTGTCACCTTCCGACCACACGATCAGCGTCTCCTGCAACACATGACACAGAAATATCCATCAACACAAAATCCACTCAAGATTACATAGCTGATAGCAAAATGCACCCAGACTGTCCATGAAAACTTGTACCCTCAAACAGGGATTCTGAGCTGAACACACACACAACACACAAACCCCTCCCCACCAACCCTTTTTCACACTGAGATTGCCCAGCTTGCCAATATTTTTTGTCAAAAATGTAGACACTACCAGTAGAAACTGCCATAAGCCATTTCTTTTATTGAAGCAGCCCAGCAAATGTTTGTTTGGAGTCCAAACTCACTCAGCTCAACTGCACAGAGGAAGGTGTGAAAATGCTTATAAATGGCCATTTCAACTAACAGCTTTTATTGCTTCATTGCTAACCCTACTGAATCTATAGATGCGACATACTGAGAAATTTCTCGCAAGTTTTTTTGTCTTCTTTTTCTCATTTCTTGCCTGAATAGAAGAGGCTGTTCTTTTATGTGTGGAAAGCAATACCCTTTAGGTTCATTTTAAATAGAGTCATTGGATGCAAATTACAAGGCTGAAAAGAAAAAGATGCCTTCTGATGCTTACATACACTCATGTTAAGAATTCAGTTGTAATGAATGCGTCTGAATTTCACACCTTTTCTTCAAAAGTTTTTATGTTAGCCTCACTGTCAGCTCTGTCAGGAAACCGTAGTCTTCCGCTTGGCTGCCAGAAACTAGTGTAAAATAATCTTGACAGCACAACTTTAGATTTATGAAGAAATCCTATTACAGCAAATGCAAATCAGTTGTATGACGTTTCTTGCACCTCAAACACAGTGCCTAGGCTTTTGCTGTCTTGCGTTTCCCCACACCCAAAACCCACTGGTTAGCCAAGACCATACGTTCATAGAACTAGCAAATATACTTGAGGAATTTCATAAAATAATTACTATGCATCTTTCAAACTATGCCCAAGGTACAAAAATGAGTCTGAAAAGGCAGCACCTTTTCGTTTTGGGCACCTAAACAAGTTGAAAGCCAATAATTCAGGGGCGTTTACTGACGAATTGAGTGATAGTACGAAGAACATAGTACGAAGAACATCTTGGGCCCTTTCACGAGTTTCCTAGCAAACAAACTAGATGTGAGGGAACAGTGGACAGAAGTAAGCACTTTTGTGAAATAGCAAACTGCACGCACGGTATAAGCTGTGACCTGCTTATGTTCGCAGCTGAGCAAGCTCTGCGACTTGCAGCTGTCGTAAAGAAACGAAGACAGTCTGCAGCCATTTCCAGACCACAAAAATGCAATGAAAACAGAGCAGCAGGTAATAAGCAAAGGACTTATCACCATGAGATAAGAGACCTGCAAAAACGAGCAGCATAGGTTTGGAAAGCCCCACCCCTGTTATCTACCCAGACAGCAGACACAACTATCGCAGCTCACAGTGCGAGCACAACGGTGGCCATGGTAGTTATCAGCATGAGAGGCGGACTACATGTCAAAAGCCTTCATCAACGTAAAGGAAGGCAGCGGCGTCAAGCTGTCTGGCATCAAACCACGGTGAGAAGCAGAAAAAACAAAATGACTCTGCACTGCACACTGTTATGGACAGTACATATACTTGCCACAGTAGTTCAGACATGTTCCCAGATTGCAACGAAGGTGCTCAGTTCAGGGCATAAAGCTACTTAGTCACTAATGCAATGAACAACACAGCTGAAGTAAGTGTACAGAAGGGCTGATGGACACACAAATTCGAGCCCATTGATACGTTGCTTGAGATTAACACATTCGGAAATTACAAACCAGAGCACTAAACATAACAATAATAGGCATCAAATTCAGTTTGCCAACACATATTCCACAGCTACGGAGTTGTCATTAATGCAGGTCTCATTACAGAAAATGATGCCAAATATATCTGCCTGTTATTAACAGCCTCCAAGTGACAGCGATGATACAAAATTATATAGCTCAATGAATGGAGGTGTTTGATGTGATTACTATTAGCTGATAAGTTTGCAGATATACATGAAGGGTCAACAAAATCGTCAACACGAGACAAAAAAAAAAAAAAAAGGCGACACTGACCAATGTGCTAGGTGCAAAGGACTAGGACGTTACTCACAGTTTGACTACAATTGGCGAAGAACAAAGTTAATGCGTGAAGAGGTTACCATGGTGTTTCTGCCCAGATATAAAAAGCGTAATTACGTGTGTATGTTTAAATATGGAGCTCCCTTTTGTGTAGGAGTCGTATCCGAACAAGTTGCGTCATGCAAGGTCTTACCTGTTGCTTCTGGTAGGCGGTGTCCTGCTGTATTTTTGATTCCAAGAGTAACGAGCCTTCAAAGAAAAAAAAAGAAAGAAAGAGAACAGAGAGCGAATTAAGCATCGAAGAGAAGCATCGCACACGACAACTTGCGGCTGTCAAGCGACGCGGTAGGGGAAGGCAGATTTTGTTTGCTGAACCAAAGGCATTGGCTGAAAGTCAGAATTTCAACACCCCTGACGCGCCAAGACGCAAGTAGTTCGAAAATCGCACCAGCGCTGATTTGGCATGCTCCAAGGGCTGGACGAATCGATAAGTAAAAACGGGAAAGATGGGGCGCTCAAGAGCACAAAAAGAAAAATTGAAAGCGCGGTCGTCCAGTTCCATCGTGCAGAACAGAGTAGGGGGGCACAGGTTGGGGTAGAAACAAACAAGACACGGCTGGCAGGTAGCCGCGCACAATAATAATTAAAAAAAAAGTTTAGGAAAGAGGCCTTCAACGACGTTATTTTAATCCTCTCGCGAACGCAAACTTTGCTGCTGCGGAGAGAGAGGCTGCACACCATCTCCAAGAATGTAAACAATAGCGAAGCCTCATTTTTAGGCGGTCTCGGACTCGACCGCCGTTGGCGTCTCGATGCGACAGGTGTGGACAAGGTTTGCGACGAGCATCGCGGAAACACGGTTCAAACATACAGGTCGACGCGCGAGTGACGTTTGGCCGAAGCACACCGCGGGGTCATGGAGCAAGCAGGGGAAGGGGGGGTTTACTCACCGTCCGACTCGGCCCGAACGAGAAGGGACATAGCCTTGAGCCGCTCAACGTACGAAGACGACACATGGCCCGTGCCGCGGTCATCCCACTGGCGATCGGCGTTCAAGGCGTACAATTTGACGCGTCTTCTCGTATCCGCCATACTCGTCGTCGGTCGAACGACGTCGGGCGCTGCTTCTCCGCTCTTCGCTTGACTGTCGCGCCGCCGATCACATCCCGGTCGCTGGGCTCCTGCGGGACCGACCAGGGCTCAGCACACAGCCCGACGCAGGCCTCTGGGTCTCGCCACTTTTGCACGACACGTCGCGGAAGCACAATGCCCGCCGGTCCGTCCGGCCGCTCCGCCGACGGGGATGCAGGCCGCCAGGCGAAAATTTAAATTGTTTTAGGGTTAAGTAGGCACAGCTTTTAGGCTTAACACGTATCTCGGAAAGATGCCACTGTGCTAGCCTGGATTTAGGCTTCGAAAGAGTAACAAAACCACGGCGAAAAATGCATCGAAATATTGCACGGCGCGGCTGACGGCTTTTCCGAGACACACGTCGGCGCACGCGATCCGGATAAAGTTCACGAAGCCAAACAATTGCTGATGAATGCGTCCACAGAGTCCGGTGACGAGGAAAAAACTTACCAATCGCTCACCTCACCTACTGGGTGAATACAACGCCATTTTGAAATTGCCAAAGCACTACGGGGTCTTCTATTGTGAAGCCAGGGCGCGGCGCGAAATTTAAACTCGTTGACGTCACGCAAGCGCCGCAACAGCTGATTCATTTCTTCCGAGGTTCACACGCACGTTTTGTTGTTTACATACTTCGCATACGCATTGAAACTGAACTCGGTGACAATTTTGCTTACCCTTAGGTACAAATTTTGGATTGTAAGGTTTTTGGAAAAGTTTGAATAGTCTTACGATAAAAGACTACAAAATGAGAGTGGCAAAATGGTGCTCCCTGATGTATCCAGCGAAGCGAGGCTACGTCAAGTGTCCGCCAAATAAGGTGAAAATCAATAATTTATTTCAAGAATTGTTTGCTGCACGGTGTGTCGAAAACTGCTACTGTACAATAGTAAACGTAAACGCCAAGCTCAAAAGTACTATGCAGGTAGGCAGCGAACGTTTGCGAGACAAGCTGCGCCAAAAGAAGTTTCGCGTTTGATGGTGTTTCTTTTTCAAACAGGAAGGAAATAAGTGTATAGTTATTACTGCCGATTAAATTCAATTAATTTTTGAGGTCCTATCACACGCGAGCGTGAAATTCCATAGCATCGCACTAGGTCAAGCACTACAGCTGACCGTAAAAGCATTGAATGGAAAAGGAAGGACGGAAAGATTCCGTAGCACCCAAGCACCGCCGCTAGGGAGCGTTAGTGTACTATTATTTTTTTTATTAAACATTTTCACAGTACGCTTAAAAAGCTTCTGCAGAGTGGGTATTTATTTGCTGATAATAATAAAAGCAGTAGTTTTTATAACAATGATAAATTAGAAGCTTTATTTTTTTTTTTTACGACAGACGATGACGATTCATGACGCGCTTGTCGGTCGGGTTGTTTTGGTTTGTGCTGTGCACAGTGCAGTTGTGGGCTGTGGGCTGTTCCGTGCGTGTGAATTGTGTAAACCTCTATTGCGCCCAGCACATTTTCTAGAGCCACCATGGCCTTCTGGTTTCACCGAAACCCTTTAAAAGCCACCGGCATTGTCAACTTTGACCTCAAAATGCTTGCCATGGACAGCCAAGCACTGAAGCTCTGCAGGTTAGCTCGCCCAGCTGTGCATCCGGTGCTTTACAGCGCTCAACCGCAATCGAAACACCGAAATCGCAAATGAGCTTGAAATACACATGCTTTAGTTCTTGAAAATATTGTCACGGAGGCGAAATAACACGAATTCCAATGCCATAGCTACCCGAAGCAAGCACTTCGGTACCTCAGTATCGACAAATGACGCAAGCGCGTTAGTCTTCATACTGCGTAAACTAGCATTTCGCGATCCTGAATTAGCGAGACATGCTGCTCATTTTCCAGCTTAGAAAGAGCTGATATTAGCAGTAAAGTAAAAATGAACTCCCGATCGCGGAACTCGCTTGCATTGACAACGGCTCGGTCAACTTCCCCACCGTGAAAACCCGCATGTTGTTTTCTATGCCCAGCTTGTTATCGCCGTCAGTGTCTGATAAACATATCTTCAATCTTACGCGACTGTCCAGGTAATCGATTGGCAATCACATAATTTGCTGTGTAGTTTTGCACATATCGCCACTTTCGCTTGTTCGCGAGTTACCTGGCAAAACCGCGTTCTGTTTGAAGATGATGAGCAGCTTGGCGGTGTTTGGAGAAACAGTCGTATTGCTTTTCCGAAAACCTTAGCATTTTACGGTGAGAAGTTTTCAAAATTCAGTTTGCACTGCTAGCCAGCTGAAGAAGTGCTGTGTTAACATGATCCCACCTTACCATTTAATGCTTGACTGGCAATTGTGCATTGCTGCCCGATTACAGTGACCTGCGTCTGGCGAGAAACCACCTCCTCGACTTGATGACAGACCCTATGAATGACATCGGCACAATTGAAACGGCCCTGAACACTTACCTGGCACTTTTTGCTGGCATGATCCTGGCCCCTGACGAAAAGGGAGGGGAGAGCAAGCTGAGAAACACCACAAGGTTTCGCTGGACCCAGACCATGCTGGGACAAACACCACTGTGAGTTTTGATATGTCACTAAAGTATCATTTTGCATAATTTCCTTTACTTATGCTATCTGCTTTTTACTTTGAGTAAGAAACTGTCTGATGTTGGGCATCACATAAATTGTCGCCGTTCCTTCGTGTATTTTAATGCAATTAGTATTCTTTGGGAACTTTACTCAGTTTGCAGTGTGTCCATCCACTCATTTGTGTCTAACCCCTCTCACGCAAACTTTGGTCATGGGGTAGTTCATGGTCTAATGGGTAGAGCATCGGACTGCTGTGCTGAGGGAACAGGGCTCAAAACCAACTGTCAGACCAATTTGGGTCACTGGGTGCCACTTGGGCCAATGGGTCAGTCTCCAATGCAAAAAAAAAGAAACATTTGGAATTTCTTTGGTGCTGGGTGGAATCGAACTGGCATCACATATATTCCGACACGCGCCACGCACGAGTATCGTAACGGCACCACTAGATGGTGCAGCATGTCCGGAAGGAAGCGCAAGAAAGGAATCCGGCTGCAGTACATGTCTCATGCATGTTGCGTTTCGGCAGTGTCAGTATGCTGTGTCGCTACACTGCTTCAATGCTAATTGCATTAATGTTGACAGTCATCCTGAGATGGCTTCTGCGGAAATTTTGTCCTGTATATATCTATTATACAGTTGGCATAACTGGACTATATGGAGGCATTAAAAATTGTGATACAACGTCCAAATTTAAAGATGTCTGACATATATGGGTACGATTTGCAATGTTTGAACATAGTTGAATTAAGAGGTGGGTCAAATGAATGACTAAATTTAGGTTTTAAAAAAAATTGATTTAAAAAAGTGACAACCACAGTAACAAATATTGTTCACATGTCCTTTATGAATCGGGTGTTATGTATGAGCTTTGCACTTCTATTGCACCTAAGTCATGTTGAGCAGTTACTGTTGTCTGTTCAGAAAACATTATTATGGACATTCTACTTTGAAAAGCTGAATAGCAAGAAGTTCTTTTTTTTGTGTTTATAAGCTTCAACAAGTTAGCCGAACAATATTTCCAACTGAACTCAGAAAAAGGCACATAGTTAATACCAAAGAGTACACAAGTTACTCTTATTAGGGATATGCAATGTAGTGAATGTCTGGTTACATTAGCTATGGCCACGCTTAGTGTACACTTTTGGTGCACCCATGCCAGTGAATATGTGTGCGTTTCTCTTTGGGTTGTGTATTTGCTTTTTATGTGTACAACACTTGTATTTACTGTCTTTGTCAGACTGGTCGAACCCCTTTTTGTATTTTATGAGTAAAAGTATCTCTGATAAAATGGATTTTAGAGGCTCGTTTCTTGTTAGTTACAATGACTTTCAAATACTTTTATTTTCCTTTTTCGTAGTATTTATAAATTTCAATTAAACGTAAAAGCGGTTTCCCCTGTGCTTCCTCTGTCTTCGTTGTTGGTTTGTGCACGTAGTTGTAATTAATTTTTCTCATTCTTTTCTTGTGAGACAACTGCACCCCTCTGTAATGGTCTCAGGACTAAGAGGGTAATTGGAGTGAATGAATAAATAAGCGAATATGTTTCATGCAATTTCGGTGCGCTGTATGTTCGTGTTGTCTCCTTCCTGTGCAGTGTGCAGTCGGATGCAGTCTTTGAGCTGGTCTCAATCTGTCAGAATGTGGGGATTTGGCACATGAAGCATGCGTCGTCCATTGCTGCCAAGGAGGAGTAAGCCTGCCTTTCCAGTATCAATTTCCCGAGTGTTACAAGCTGAATATTCAGCTGCTGCATAAATATTTACGTAGTTCAGATGCAGGAGTCATAATGGAATTTTCTGGTGTTGACAAGCTGAGACATCAGATGCACTTGTTCCAGCATCAACATGGATGAAGCAAAGGATGTCCACAAGTGTCTCAGGAAAGCTGCTGGCTACTTCAGTGCAATGAAGGTGACTGCAGCTTTGCTTCTAAGCTATAACAGAGGTTCATTTCTGCCTGAGTATAAATCCAGACAAGGTGTAAGTCGTCGTTCCAGGCTTTCATGCCCGTTACTATTCATAGTAAAGTATGGTGCAAAAGTGTGTCATATGCCATCAGCGTTTGCTGCATTTCTCTTCCGCTGCTTGCACAAAGGACTCTAGGTTATTTAATATTGAGCCAGATAGAAAATGCTATGACTTGACGCCTTGATGTACAGATCTGTTTTTTCTCAGTTCTTGCAGTTTCATAATACACAGCCAACTGAGCAGAGCAACTTTCATTGAACAACTCCATAAGCTGTGGTTAAAACAATAGTATTTCTGAACAGCAACCTCAGCTGATCATATCAGAAGCATGTAAAATATAGCTGAAGCTGCCCGTCCTTGAAGCTGCTTGTCTCGTACAAATCTGCTGACTGGCAGAAGCATTTAGCATTTTTTAATATTATAGCACTTGCAAAAATTTTGTGAAAATTTTCAAAAAACAAAGTGAAAAAAAAAACTGTGGGGATAGCTATACAAAGTCTGCTTGAGTAGTAGCCTTTGCTCGAATACGTGCCATTTTTATTTGGACCAGGACAAGTACGTTGGACAACTGAGGGAGCAACCAGTGCCAGGATCAGATCTGGACTCACGAGTTTCAACTGCCTACATCAACCAGTGCACCGCTGAAGCACAGGAAGGTATCGTCATGTGCATGTTCCACAAGTATTTATTTGTAAATGGTTTTAGCACTCCCTTTTATTTGCAGTTACTTTGCTTCCAATGCACCATGATACTGTGAATGATTAAAGGACTACAAATAAGGATGCACATCAGTACAATTCACTCCCAGAAGAACTAAAAGTCAGGCTGTCATGTCGATTCATTATTAACTGCAGAGCAACAGAAAGGCAACGTAGATAATCAAAGAGAACACAGAGAGTGTAGAATCTGAAGTTTCAGTTGAATAACTACAGACAACAGATTAATATGCTAGTAGACTTGGGTGTTTCAGAAAACCACCGCTGAGCTCGGGCTACTCGTGTTATATAAACATTTCTGCAGTCTTCTCCTTCTCATCTCTTTTTCTTTCTGCACAAGCACGCTTCAACATTGGCAGTACAAGAATAATTATGAAAGCCAATGTGACCGATTACTGCACACTATGCTTGTTTAGTTAGCACACGAATGTTTAATGCGATTCATATGGCCCATAAAACTACGAGCCTTACTTTGTGTTATTGTCTAATACTTTGCTAACACTATCAGTGTTTCACCTTTTGGATGAGGCTGTAACTTTTTCCACAGACAGACACTGTTCTGGAATTATTACTACACTTATTGTTTCTTCATCATTTATATTTTAAAAATGAATATATGCAGGAGTGATTGTATTAGTTTTTAACAATGCAAGTAGCAACTGTTTACTATCATTAGTATTTCTTGCTTGTGATGCTCTGAATGTCATAGTTGGACATGAGTTCCATAAAATGTTCTGAGCTAATTTTGTGGGGAACCTTCTCTTGCAAAGCAGTAGGTTTGTTTCCTTCCTAGTGTACAATGTGTACGTACAGTGATATGGGCAGCGTGCATGTTTAAAGCTAACCGTGTTTGCTGTTATCAACCTTAGTTCCTAGCATGAATAGTGCTGGATCTTTGGTTTGGTATTAGGACTAGTTATGACACCTTTATAATTCTGCTATTGCAGTGACCATTGGCCGAGCCATTGAGATGAAGCATGCCCCAGGACTCATCTCTGCTCTTGCCCATGAGACATCAAAGATGTACACTTCAGCAGGTGAGGCTGAAGCCATAATAAATAAAACTCACTATCCTGTTGAAAGTGCTGTTGGCATGCTTGTTTGCTTTGATCGGGCTGTACGGCCGATCAACTTTGTTTAATGGCACTGGTTGAGCACCGGTTAGTTGGTCAAGTTGACAGAACTCTGTGACAATGTGTGCGAGTGCATTATCATTGGTATTACTATTGGTAGTGCTTGTACATGCGAAAGCTGCAGTAGTGCACTAAGGTTATTAGAAATTTTAGAGTACTGCTATAACATCCAATGTCCAAAATTGGCTGCTGTGTTAAAAACAGTTGAGATGTTCAGAAACTGTGGCTTATGGTGCTGAATGAGGCTGTGATAAGTATGCAAGGTACACAGCACTGCCGTTGTTCGCTGGATTGTTGTGCTGAATGCATTGCAGTACTGGCTCATCAAGTCTCAGTGCTACGGGCCCCTCAGTCGGAAGGTGTGTGCACTGATGCACACAGATGACGTAGACTGTGCAATAACGGTGACGTATTGCAATTGGTTTGCTTTCATTCTGGGGCCATATTGCTTGTTGATCACTAGTGTTCAGAAAACCTGGACAGGAACATTACTAAAATCTGGACAGACAAGAAAAAAAAAAAAACCGTGGACACGTTCAGGGACAGTGTATGCAGCACCAAAATAAGTTCAGTTTGTTGTTTTTATTAACATCGGACTGTTTATCATGCTTAGCCCACCAAAACACGTGTTGCTTTATTCTTCACCATTTAAAAAAATTTGGCAAGAACATCTCAAGCGGCTGCTCAGTCAAATTGTCTTTTCTCCTTTAAGATATTCTTAAAGTCGGCATGGTGACTAGAGGTCCATTTATACACAGACAAAAAGTAAATACCTGCAGTGGTCATTTTACATTTATGTGGCAATCACCATTTACTGTTTGACAAATTCAGCCACCCATTGTAGCACTTCCTCGCATGTTTTTCCTTAGCAGAACCATCCAACTTTTCTGCTACAGAATATAAGGTTTCAAGCTCTGCCTTTATGTCAATCCCTGCTGTTTCCAGCCCCGCAGTTGAACTCGGTGTAAATCCATATTTATCAATGGTTCTCAAAGTCACACAAGTATCTCCGCACATGACAAGCGCATATCATGCTCTGAGGGAAGGAGCCACAAAGTGTGTAAGCAACCTAAACAGGTGCTGCTTTTGTTTCTCACATGGGCTCACTGTATGCAACCTTGCAGGATTCGATAGCCAGCCCCATCGATCGCTCTTGAGTGACTTCACACCCTCGTATAGCAGGGCTCTGCGCAGCATACACTACAGTATGCAGAATACACAAAGTGTTATGTGCCAAAATGCAATAGTCTGATAGTTTTACAGTAAACCTCTTACCCACCCCGATGTAGGCGAGTGCCCAGAATGAAAATGAAACTGTCTAGTTGCGATAAGGTCAGTCTTTCAGTTACACATGATGCATATGAAATAAAAGTGGTGCTTTCACAGTTGTTGCAAATTTGAAAAAAATTATAGACAGATGACAGGACAAGTGATTTGGATGCTGTGGCACAGAGGTAGAGCAAACCACTATTGATCCTTGCCAGGCTAAATGTTACCTGTTGTTGAATGCGATGAGCAAACTCCCAACTCTATTGATCACTTTCTGGAGATCTGTCCCGCTGGCTTAGCCAATCAGTGTCCGTTGAAAGTGATATCTCTAGAAGCGGGGGGGGGGGGGTGATCATGTGAGAATACGGCCCCTGTTCCGTTCATGATAGCTGCTCATCTTTATTAGTGAACTGATAGTAATGTTAGAAGTTGTGGCACTTGTACCTCAGCATTGTGTACACAGGCATGTTCTCACCCAATTTGACACATAGCTCCATTGTATGGTGCCAAGTGATTGACTGGTCGGCATTGATGTACTGCTATGAAATGACTGGAAAGGTACTTCGCTTATGCTGCATTGTAATTGCTACACTTAAGTAAAGAATTCGTGATGCTCATGGCTATTCCCAGAAGTCACGTGACTAGCAGTTCCTGTGCATTAATGCACCTGTAAACTGACAAGCAAGCACTATCGGAGGACTTTAGTGCGACAAGTGTTGTGCAGTTCATGGTAGTGATGCTAATTTTGCTGGTGACACACAAGCTCCAGTGGTGTTCATTATAAAGGGCAGTAAATAATTACTAGCGGTATGTTAGTACAGCGTCAGGGAATTGTACTATCAACATCATTAATTCACTATCTCTTGGAGCTTGGACAGTTTCAGAAGACGCAATCACTGTTTCTTCTACCATGACACGGTAGTCTTGCTTTCTGTGCAGCGGATTCCCTTGCCAGTCTTGAAGCATCCAAGTTTGGACGTTGGAGGAAATTTCTCATTCTCAAGGCCGTCTTTTATCTCTCCTATGTAAGTTGCAAATGTCTAATCTCACAACTCCTGGTTGGGGGACAGAAAAAGTATATTCATGATGCAAACATGTGATACAGGCTTACGTTTCATGTGTTTCTATTTTGTCCAGCTAATTTCTTCTGCTGTGATTTTCCACCTATCTCTGTTTTGTTCCCTGGTACAAGTAGTCTTGTGTGTTAAACGTACCAAGCAACTTTCTGTGAAGCCTGCAGCAGGCGATGTGTTTCTTGTTATAGACTAAAAGGTGCATGCATTGAATGCTTTCGTCTCACAGGCCTACTGCTACGCGGGAGAAAACTTGTTGGCACAGGAGAAGTGCGGAGATGCAATCAGAGCCTTGCAGGAAAGCCACAAGTGTAAGAAGCTGAGATTTATTGCACTAACCGTGCCACTCCCTCTCTCTCTCTGCTTTATGCCTCTTCAGGTGCCTGCAGTCCAGTGAGACAGCAAAGCTGCCCCCTTTCTCTTCCCTTCAATTTCTCCTGGAGTTTTCCGTTTTCTATATATTGGTACAATCCATTCATATGTTTTCATCGTCACTGACATAATGTGATTAATGTCCATGTAAATGCCTTTTGGGTCTGTCTTCTATTAGACTTTAAGCTTCAGGCGGCATAGTTTGCTTTTATTTAATGTTGATGTAGGCCTAATTTAACTCTGTCAGTTGTTGCTGCCATGTTTGTACCTAGCACGTCCTCATTGACTGGTGGGGCTAAATGTTCTAAAGCAACACCTGAGTGCCATGAGAGAGACACCATAGTAGAGTGCGGCAGATTAATTTTAATTGCCTTTATGCACATAAAGTATAGTATTCTATAACTTTATGTTCTAATCTTGCACCAAACCTAGTCTTGAGGCTTACAACGTACATGCCAATCACATATCATCTTGCACTAGCAAGAGACAAACAGCGTTGCATAAGAAATTTAGAAAAATTTGAATATTGCTACAGGGCAGCTCGATTATTTTTGTCAAGGGCTCCGGTTCAGTATTTTTGGTACAATATACGCTTTTGAGAGTATTTAGTACAAAAGAAGAGGGACAACAATATGAAATATATGTGTATAAATTAAAAAGCAATTAAATGGAATGCATTGCAAGGCTACAAATGTGTGAAAAATTTTAGCATAACAAAGTGGGTGGTTTAACTGGAAGAACCAATTATGCCTGGCTTGCTGGTTCGTGTAACTCACGGCAGATTTAGAGAGGAAATAACAACATGTGCACATCCACTGCGTACTGGGTTACGCGGCCACCACGGATAGCATCCAACTGGCCCAGCTTGCTGTCATCCTGTGTTGGATGTTAACATTGTGCCCCAAAAATGAAATAGCAAATTTTGTGTTGAACATTAACATTGCTCTACAAAAGTAAGACACCATGAAGTGATGTTTCACTTCTGTTGCACAATGTTAACATATAACACTACCATAGCAAGAATTATGCACTAAGCAGGAGTGTTAGCAGGGCCATAGCCGTCAAAACTCATGGCTCTGCTCTGAATGCCACTACACAGGCTACCAGGATGCCCTGCAGATCTGCAGACAGTACAGTACCATGAAGGGGCCTGGCTCTGCAGCAAAGATCGACCAGCACCTCTTCTTTCGCAAGCTTGCGCCCCTGGTGAAGCGGACCCTTGAGAAATGCGAGCGAGAAAATGGCTTCATGTGAGCATCCAGTCATATAGATTCTTCTCAAACTGTTACCTTATGGCTCAGGAGCCTAGGACGTGTCTTCGTGCGTGTCATGTCAGGCAAAGTACTAGCCAGGCTTATCACAGAAAGGTTGTCTTTATTATCCTCTTCCACGCTTCATATAAAGCGATGTTGTGTTGAGACAATGTTGCCCAGATATAAAGGTGTGTTGTTTCTTTAGCTGCACCAAATTTTAAAAACGTTAAAAATTGTGAGGCAGCCATTGCTTCTATTAGAGACCAAACACTTAATATAACAATTAACATAATTGTACTAATTAACTTTGTAATTAGATACATTACAGCACATATTTCAATCTACGAATTATGGCCGGTGAGTTAGCTAGGTGTGTCCACTTGGAACGAATTCTCATGACTGCACCAGTTTCAAAATATTAGTTTCCAAAGTGTGCGACAAAATGCCTTGACATTCCAGTTATTTCTTTAGGAAAGTGGATACACCTTGCGACTTGACTAGCTACAATTCATAGATTGGAATATGTGCAGTAAAATAATAAGAAAGTTAATTAGTGTAATTATGTCCATTATCAGTTAAGAATTTGGTTTGTTGTAGAGTAATGGTCACCTCCTCGAATAATTTAGATCAACGGTTAGAATTGCGTTAGCTGCCGCAGGCAATTCTTAAAAATTTGGTGCAGCTAGAAAAAGCACCCTCTACAAATTCTACATCTAAGAGTTCTTTAATAAATTGTGCCAAAATTGTTTTGTGTGCTCTCAATACTATCTGCATCTTTAAGAAAAAGACATTCTTATTGGCTGTTTGGAATAACTAAAGAAGTAAACAGTGACATGGTTAAAAAACAAAATGTTATATGGAATCAAAAGGAAGTCAACTACTTGTCTTGCCATTTTCCTTTTTGACCCACCTTTAGTTTTGTTTGTTCCTTAGGCAGAATTGACCTTGAGTGAAATGAACAGTGCTTTAATATATTTCTTCATCTTGGTTCCCACTTCGTTGACAGGGTAGCAAGACATTTATTTTACTGCCAGTTTGAAGATACGGGAGAGCAAAGTAATGTGTCAGTCACCTTACTAAACAGTTTCTCTTGTTCGCCTGAAGTATCCCTATGCAGTGATCAATAGTTGTTCAGGTTAAGCAGCTACTTGCACAATATACAAACACTCGCATCAAGTCAAGAAAACTACATCTGCAGCCACAAGCATTCCAGCTTATTTCATCCAGATAAGATTAGTGAAAGTTCATCGTTAGCCGAGTGGCTGTGGCATTCTGCTGCTAAGTGCAAGGTCGCTGGTGCATATGAAAAGAGGAGAGGGGCACAGAGATTGTACCCACCGACCCACATTCACAATCCCTGGGGTCATGGAGGTGCTAGAGGGAGCCACACTCTAGCAGGGATAGAAAGCTAGAATGTTCATGCACTTTGATTCAAGTGTGCATTAAAGTGTCTCAAATTGTAAAAAGTAAATCCTGGGTAATGTTGCTTTGTGATGGTAAGCCCCAAATAACACAAACGATGACTGACCTGCACCAAAACATTATTGGAAATTTGACACGAGTTCAGCACGTAGCTCCCATCTTGGTCAGTTAGCATGCAGGTGAGAAAAAAAATAAATTGTATACTACAATACCACGTATAACTATTGCACGGCACCTTGCCTCTGAATTAGCCAGGCAGTAGAATAAGGTGTGTTGGTGTACAAATGTTTCTGTAGATTCCACCAGAAGGTGCCCAAGGATGCACCAGAACTGGAATTGCGGGCCACGTACGGCCTCGTGAGCCCTGAGGAGTTCCAGATGCCCGCTCATGACAAGGCCTGGACTACAGTTGTCTACGCTGCTTTTTATGTACAGCCCAGCAGCGCTCCCGACCCTGCAAACTCGGCAAGTCTCTCAGTTGCCTCTATAATACCCTATATGTGCAAGAAAAGACTCCTTGGCCTCCATAATTGCGTGCATTGCTTGGAACTTAGCTATCTAGTAACCATACAGTAGAATAAACGCTGCTGCTGTAGCTGTCCCATATGATTATGTGGGCAGATATGCTTAATATAGCAACACTGCAGGGGCAAGCCGCATTTAAATGCTGTTGCCGGCAGACCTTTCTCTACATATAAGCAGCTTTCATTGTTAAGACATACTTTGTAGCTTTCTTTTTTTACAGCAGTAATCTGGCAAAAAATGTTTAGTTAGTTTTATAAATTGTTTAAAAGTACTTCAAAAACAGCAACACAACCATCTGTCTTTAATAGATGGCACCTAGGATGCCGATTCTCCTGGTGTATGTAATTAGTAATTACTGCTAAAGAAACAAAGGAAAACCACCTACTTACACCACCGATAATCAATCGGACATCTACGTTCTCATGCTCTTTTGCACATGACGCCCCATTTTTCGTCACAGGTACAATAAGAAGTGCTTTAAGATGTATGTACTGCATTGGCTATTACAACTGCAGACGTGACACCCAGAAGTGTTCTCTGCATGCAAGTTGTGTGATGGCTGTTTGAAAGCCGTTAATGAAGAGCCCTTTCCTTTTCCACTGATGTTAACTACAGAAGGCAGCTGTCAAGGCCGAAGGTGATCTCCCAGCAGTGCAAGAGAAGACTGCGTCCCACTCCACTGCGGACCCAAAAACAGAAAGCGGATGTGTCTTGCAGTGAAGCCGGCTTCCTGGGTCCCAAGGGCCAATTCCCAGCAGTGCATTGCTTGGCTTTGTACATATTAAATAGAGATCTTTAATATATGCACAGTGCTGCAAATGGGCACTTAAGCAGAGGTCCTATTAAATGCAAGCATACACACTATTCTCCTGGACAGCTCAATCGGCGTAATTGGTGTGGTGCGTTCAGAGCACTTTGGCATCTTTTTCTTACCTGTTCACAAACTTCTTCCTTTAATATGAGTGATTTATAAGAAATCGTGCAAGATGAAATGCTAGGTAGAAAAAATATATGAGGACCTCAATCTAATTTTACTTAAAGGGGCCATGACACCAAATCACCACGCTTGAATTATGCATTGCATGTTAATCCAAGTAAGTCCCATAGCAAGCTGGTAAAATTTGCATTTGAAATTTTTTCACGTAGCATTTGAACTATACAGTGCCTAGCAACACTGACAGCTAACAAAACGAAGAGTGTTTTACATGGGCAATGTGTGGTTTTGCTTTTGAATGTATGTCATGCCGGTAAGCCCAAGATAGTTTCTGCAGGCATTCTCCAGTTGGTATTATCTTTATCAAGCAAGTTAAATAATTGCGGGCACAATGCGACAGTGACGCACTTGCTGTGCCATCAGGCGCCGAAGCATGCGGATCAAGTCTGGCATGGTGCACACAGGGTTTCGGAATGCTTCAGAGCAGACATAGTGGTCACCCCACACTTCTTGACATCACACAAGCAATGCCAAAATGTGGGAGGGTACGCTCTGCGTGCGGCTAGGGCTGAAGGGGCACTCGGGGTCTAGCCACATACAGCCGTTCTCTAGCACTTTCCAAACCATAGAGAGGCTAATCGCAGCTACGTTGCGTTGGGGTGAATAAGGCGACCAACAGCGTCAGCTCTAACAATATTTATTGCTGTGAGCAATAAGCAGCACTTATAGAGGAAAGATCCACGCTGTTAAATAGGTCTGCCTCATTACGTGTGATAGTAAGGTACACGTCCAAGGTTGGGGAGCCAGAGAGAGAACGTCTCCACTGGGGATGCTCTTTTATACATCTTTACCTTTGTGAGGGGTTGTCCTCCTCACATGTTGGATACTTTTCCCACGTGTCTGGGTGAGGAAAGTGTGCATAGCGAGTGTGACAGGAAAAATGGGAGAAGGTGTAATGCGCCTATCCTGTGCTGGCCCACTGGGTCGTGATGTGTCCGCAATGTGCAGTTGCGTTGATATGAGTACGCAAGAGGTAATGGGCGTAGATGCTCTCAACAAATCGCAGTCACTGTCAATGGGAGGGGCTTAGAGGCAGCTATTTCAAATTGAAATTTTTGGTTAAGATGTGTGCTGAGAGGAGAGTCCGTTTTTTTTTTTTTGTTGGTGTAACCATACTGGCCCCCTTTACTCTCAGTCACAATGACAAACTAGGAACAGTTGGACGACCAAGTCATGGCCCCTTTAAGGGAAATAATTGCTTCATTTAATGTAAATTTTTGCTGCATATCTAAGTTGGTGCAATGAATACCACAATTCAGAATTTGTAGCTCACATAGGAGGGTAACAGCTTTTGATATGGGATTGATGCAGAGCCAACTAATTCATTATTTAACTTAAAGAGAGCTCCAATTACTAGGAACATGTGAAAAGCTGGGTGTGCTGCCAGCAGAGTACACGAGACATTTTTCCAAGCTTGTATACTGTTGAGATTTTAACTTCCTTTTTTACACTTTTGCTCTTACTGTTAGGCTGTGATTAAACATGATCATGCAAAATCTTCATACTATTTCTACAAGATTACTCAAGAGTTTTTTTCTTCCTTGTGCCTTGTTTAATGTCCCGGTGTGTGCACTGTATAAATATGGGCCCAAAACATGTATGTGTGTTCAGACGGGCATAATGTTTGCAGTTTGGCAAAATATGCTGGCATTTTTGCATAGAATAAATATGTACTGTAAAGCATGATTAACCCTATACCACTATTAGTGGCTTGGAAATATTTTCAGCCAAATTAACCTGTAATGCTGATTAGGTTGCCAGATAAAAGCTAACATGTGCTTTCATGACCAATGATATGTTGCCTGGTTGTGTTGCAGTGGATGGAAGTGATCTGTGCTGTAAATATGCCCTGCCAATCTGACTATATGCCGTATTTTATGCACTACCTGTTCTGCAACTTGCCTTTTGGTGTTGTGAAAAGTTGTGTTGTGAAAAATTGTGCATGTCTTGGCTTTCAGAGTTTACAACTTTTCATGTGTGCTTTTAGGCTGTGAGATATACGCCTGTTTGAACCATCACATCTTAACTTAGTGAAGCGCACTACTTTGTTGGGTTTTAATTAATCCACTGTTAGTAAAGTTAGTGTTAGGAGACATCAAGACTTCTTTTTTATCTAAGGAGGGTTCCCTTCATGTTTGGATAAAGAAACTCTGAGCGCTTCTCAAGAGCCACTGAGGGCTGCTATCGCACTGGGCTTAAGAGCCGTTTGCAGCATGTGTTTTTTGTAAATGTGCATGCTATGCAGACGCTATTTTTGTACATTGTGGCAGGCAATAAAAGGTGCTTTACCGCTTGTACCATAGAATGTCTGGAAGTAATGTTTGTTTAGTCTCTTGATATTTGTATCTGTTTCAAGTAGGCAAGTTGGTGCACGAATCAAAGATGTAAATTACACATAAAATAACAAGACAGGGTGCATCTTCATTTTGTTGTTTCATTAAGTTCATTTTCTTTTGTTTTCAAAGCATTCATCAAAGGTTCTGGGTTAAAAGCCGTCTTCTACAGCCTGACAGCAGCTTGTGCCTTTTTCCTGTCTTTACGCTTTTGACCACCAACTTTCATAACACTTTATAAACCGACTTCCCTCCACAAAGATCTCCAACCAAGCAGATTTCTACTTAATATAGTAGAATGGTATAGGTACGCTGTTAAAAACTACAGTTTCAAAGGCACAGGTTTGAAGCTGTTAATCTAGCAGGCATTGCTGTAACATTCCTTTGGTACACATTTCTTAATAAGATAAAATTTACCTCAATTAAAAGAGATAGCACATTCATAGGTTTTCATTAGAATATTAAGAACAAGAAAATGTGCTAAATGTTTAACACATCGCCAGCAAATGCAATTTTAATTTAAGGCTTGCTAATGTATTACCTAGAAATTGAATTTAATTTGCCCTGAAAAAAAGGAAGAAGAACCTTCTATAAAGCATTCGGAGTATATTCCGGACAAGCCAGAGCACTACAGCTTTACTGCGTAATCACTTCAGCACTGCACAACGACTTCTCAACACACCTGTCACTGCTTCGGAACCACTGCTCTAACGCGTGTGTGCATGCACTTTGTGGACATGAAGCATTGCGCCCTGCAGAGTAGGCCAGAACATGCAGCTTATGCATTTAATTTCCACAATCGTATTTGCTAATAAAAGAAAAAAACAACGTTTACAGAAAGACGTTACAGTACGCAACTTTATTTTGTCAAGGTCAGCTGAGTCCAAGTGTCTACAAGGTGTGCTTTTGTGTGCGAAAGCTGCAAAGCTGCCCTTGGCAGCAGTGACTGCTCCCTGCCCTCCTTACCTGGCAGCATCATTTCAGCGAATGCAGCAGGGCTTTGCTGAGTGCTGAATTGCGTGCAAGCCCATTCAAGCAGATCCGCACGTGCTTGTAACACTGCAATGGCATGGTGCAGCTTCGGCCTGCCCAGAATTTCAAGGTTTGAGCCTGCAGATGTAGATTCAAATGAAGTGTACACAGCCTATTGATGTGCTACCACAGTAACTCGCTTCTACCACAGTAACGTACCACAGTAATGTACAGTACCACAGTACCACAGTACACAGTACCACAGTACACAGTACCACAGTAATGTGCTACCACAGTAACTCGCTTCAAGTCTAGCAAAATGTGTCCACTTGGACAACCCTTTCCTAATGACAAAATACAATGGTGCATCAACGTTGGGTTAGGTGCTGTAGAGCTGCTGAAGTGCGATCCATACGGCTTGGCAAGACAAGGACAGATGGGAAGGGAGACACAAGCGCTGAGGTGTTATTTATTAGCAGCTAATGCGTCCTCTGCCTTGGCTATCCTTGTGCAGATGATTTGGCTGCAGTGCTTGGAAACCACTACTTTTTCTCTCTATCTGTCCTCGTCTTGCTTGGCTGCCTCACACTTCAAAAGCCATGAAATAAGAAAAGTGTTGGCAAAACTAAGCATAGTGCGGAACACGGAGACATAGAAAGACACACACGACGTCGATTTACAACAGTGCTTATTGGTGATGCACAGAGCATAGATATATGCAATGAGGCATGTGCAGATTAAAAAAGAGAGAGAGGCAATCAAAGGATCTTGCTGAACAAACAGAAGAAAATTTCATTGTTCAAAGACCATATGCTAACAATTTGTGAGGAGCATCAGAAATCTTCAGGGCAGATTCAAGCACGTAATCTCGCTTGACGATAGCATGATAGATAGGGCTAAAGTTTCGGAAGTTCTTTGATGTGCCTTGCAAATTGTTTACACATGCTTTTTGAACAGTGAAACTAAAAAAAATTAAATTATGGGGTTTTACATTTTTATTTGATTATGAGGCACGCTGTAGTGGGAGACTCCAGAATTATTTGGACCACCAGGGGTTCTTTAACGTGCACCAAAATCTAAGTACACAGGTGTTTTCACATTTTACCCCCATAAAAATGTGGCTGTTGTGCAGATTTCCTTCAACATATCTGATATGACACCTTTTAGTTCTTTTTTTCTTTAGGCACATGCCTCTGTATGTGTGTTTTATGCACGACCAATAAATGTTGGAAGTCGGTGTCTTTTTATGTCCTTGTCTTTTGTGCTGCACTACTCACAGAAGCACCCAGCTTTGTCAGAAAAACATTTTCTGTGGTGAATTGTAGGTAAGTTAGAAAGTGCACACAGGAAACTGTGCTGCTAGAATTTCTGAAGGCAATTACTACTTTGACTATGCATGGAAAAACAACTCTTGGTTCCCGCCCGTCTTATTAGCCTTTATCCGAGGAAGGGAATCTAAAATGGAATTTCTTCCTAACTTTTAACACAAAGCAGAATATGTCTTTCGCCCTTTTGCGCACTTTACAATAAACCTTACACTCTGCACTATACCTTGCACAGCCACTTGACTGTCTGCGGAAGTTTCACTGAGGTTCTGTGCATTTTGATGTCTGTTACGGCACAGTACGAGGGAAGGCAGTGATACCTTAATTTTTCAAAAGATGCTGGAGGTTCCAGAAGCCTACAAGCTGACCTAACACAACTGTTTGAGTGGTAATAACTTACCAAGGGGTTTGTCTGTGTGCAGGACGAATTCGTCAAGTGCTTGGGATGTAGCTTTTAGCTCATCTACCAGTCTCGTAGCTTCATCTAAAAGAAAGCTTGTCACATTTGCACAGCTTTGAAGTGCTGCCTCCAGTGCCATCTGCAACAAGAGATTGGTTGGCTGATTGATTAACCTAGAACCCTCCACTATGGCATCAATCAGTCAGATTGATGCCATAGTGGAGGGTTCTAGGTTAATTTTGAACACCTGGAGTTCTACAATGTGCATCCAAGGCTTGGAACACAAGTATTTTTTTGCATCAAAATAGCAGTAGTGTGTGCCTGCTTGAACTACCCCTATGCAGGAATGAAACAGCCGCTTCAGTCAAGAATTCTGATGGAGTGTCGATAAATATGTCAAAGTAACATAATTTTATAACAAGGAACTGCAGGTTCCACTGAAGAAAAGGTAATAGGATGATGCTTTATACATTTCCTAGTCAATACTCTTAATTACAAAGTAATTAAATATCAATTTAGTGCACAATCATTTTACTGTGCTACCGCTGCTGCAAAGCATGTCAGTACAGTAGTAGTACTTTGTAGTTGCAGGCTGAAGGGAAACTATGCTAAGAAGCATGTTATGTTTGTGCCATGAGAAACACAGCTCCGGAGATAAAAAGACAGGGAGGTGAAAATAAAAAAATGCAATGGATGCGAGGTTGAAGAGAGGCACCCGTGGAATGCGGCACTATTTGCTGCCTTTGCTGGAACAGTTGACTCCCTCAGCTCCGGCTGCCACCTTTCTTGTTTACAGTTGCGAACATAATTGTTGCATGGACTTAAAGTACCACAGTGATTGACAAAGATCAAGGTGACACCTAGCTCAACTTAGTGACACAAAATAGACTGACTTCAAATGTGTGCTGTTTGCCAGCAATATTGCCCACTGAGTCTATGTTGTCAAAGTCTGTTAGGCTCTCTTAACACCAGATAACGAGGTGCATGAATCATGCCTTGCATGTGGCTAAACACTGTATTAAAATCCCAAACACTAAAATTTATCTGCACTGATTTCATCCTTAGATTAGAGCTGTTTTATTGGCATGGTACAATTTTGCGTGGCTATATTTAATCCATGGCTGTCCTTTTGTCCCCATTCCTTACTTTGCACTTCAAGTCTACTGGTGATAGAATCCAAACTAGCCCATTCTCAATGATTGCTTTTTTTTAAGTACACGATCACATGTTCTCGTGCTGATTACATCAGGCATGTAAAAGCGATGAAAGAGAACTAGATTTTCACACACCTACAAACTTGGCACATAATCTAGGTTCATCCCACGTTCCTGAAGTGACTTAAAATGCTGCCTTCTCACCTGAGTGCCTTGATGCAACATCTGAGAAACAACCATTGGCTCCATAAAAACACCACTTTCATCCTGCTCAAAGAGACTTCGATAACTGAAAAAAAAAAAAAATCGTTTGGCATTTATGATTAGCTAGGAACTTGGTCACCTTAGCCCATTTCAGTTGTGTGGACTCTGCTATAACGGCAACATTCCATGCATTATTTTGAAAACTACTGATGACGACTTGCATTTAACAAATGTTATTGGCAATGTGTGTTAAGAGGAAGTCACACTTGCCTTACAAAAGACTGCAGAGCACAACAACCACTGGTACATGCAATACACATGGCAAGCCAAGACAGTAGCAGAGCCATTCTGCTCATGAGTAGCTCCTTGTGCAATACAAGTCGAACCTCAATATAACGAGTTATCAGATATAACAAAGTAAATCTAAAATATTTCTTGCCAATATCGCCAAGTAAAGAATATATGCTTACTGCAAATACTAGATATAACAAAGACATCTTCACATTGCATGGGACTTTGTTACAGCGGTGTTTGGCTGTACTACCACATGAGGAGTCTTCAAGGAAATAAAAGGGAAAAGTATAAAATCTGTGGTTCATGGCAAGCCACAGCAGCTGCTTCCCCTATGCATGGAATGTAAAACTTCAGCGCATAATAGCAGCAAGTGCATTGCAAAAAAAAAAAGAGAGAGAGAGAGAGAGAGAGAGAGAGAGGCATCAAGGGGAGAAAGCATAGATCAAGGGCGTAAGTCAGAGGACTTACGTGGGATATAAAAGTTGCTGGAATTCGCTGAGTGCAGATGGGCCGCTTCGGCAAAGTTTGCACCACAAGAACTTGAGCAATTCTGGTTCGTCGCCCTCTAAGGCCAGCACCAACTTCCTGAACAGGTTCTACAGTGAACAAAAAAGTCATTTTATACACAAGTTAAGCACCATCACTGCCACTCGTAGGAGGCCATAAATAGAACAGTTTTTTTTCTTCATAGAAGGCACATGCTCGTTGACACACAAAAAAAGTATCTGCATTCATGACGTGCAGTCATGGGTGACAAGAACTGTCCTACTCACATTTGCTGCTACATTAGGCTGGACAGGAAGTGACTGCAAAACACCAAGAAAGACACCAATGAGATGTACAGAGCATAAAGCTCACACTGAGAAGCCAAGCAATAAAAGTTTCAGCAGCTTGTGCTGCAATGCATAAGTATTCAAAGCAGCTGTCCAGCACAAAGCATCAAAACAAGTTCATTTTCAAGTTGCAACACTTCAAAAAAGGTGAAGTGTGTAGTAAAGCTTCATTAAACCCTAAAGAGGAAAAACAACTTTATTTTGACACACTGTCTGGGGTTCCAGAGCATTATCTAAGTCTAGGTATTACTAAGAGCATGCTGTGCTGCTCTTTCTTGGCCAGGGAAAGGGGAAGGGGGGGGGGGGGGGGGGGCAGGTATTCTGTAAGAGTACACCTATTGGACTGTCCATTTCGGACGCTGCTGATTGGATGCAGCTGCACGAGCGAGGAGAAGACGAGTGGCCCCAGCCAATCAGAAGCGGCCGAAATGGACAGTCCACTAGGTGGACTCCTACAGGATATCATCCCTGGTCTCAGTCTGTTGTCAACTGCTTTGATGAGATTGTGTCTAAATACCCCAGAAAAGGATGTTAAGGTCAACCTTTATGCCAAAGCATATTGCATGGAGTCAATAGGTACACTAATTAGATGCAAAAGCAAGCGGACAGTGCAAACAATGGGATGAGGTCTAGGATCAGTACTGTGAATGTATATTTCTGGCTTTGTTCCAGTGAGTATGCGCACCAAAATCGTGCAGCCAAAACTGGCCTATTTGTTGTTTATCTTACATAATACGTATGCACATTACTGTTAAGAACTTTGAAATATAAAGTATTTCTGTTCCCCTCCCCCCTTTTTTTTCATTCTTTATGATGATATCACTCATGCAATGTTTGCTAGAACAACAGAACTTGATTAAATTATGTTTTTAAAGCTGAAAACTATTAAATCAATACTACCATAACTTAGCAATAACATAACTTCACATGTTCTTGTAATAGTCAATACAAGGGTCAAACTGATTGCCACATTCTCAAGAAATCATATTGAAGCAATGTATATTTGGTATTGGCATATCATCGCTGTTCAAAATGAACCAGCCATTGTTACACAAAGCCAACAGAAACAGCTGTTGCTGTCAGCTTGCAGAAGATCACACCTTTTTTGCTTGCGTGCTCCCAGACGTCTCTATAAACAAACTGAAGGAGCACAGCACGTATAGATGGATGCTTCAATTAAAACAAAGTTTAACGAAGTTAACTTCCCTTATGCTTTCATTACGTTAGCATCAAATGATTTTATAAAAGCCTACTGTTAAGATAGACTTATTGGTATTGTGAAAATCTATTTGTCTATTGGGAAGTTCGTTTTAACAGAAGTTATCCGAAAGACTCAAAATATACTATGTATTACCAGGGCAACATAAAACAATAAACTTAAACGGCATTAGAACCAAAAGGCAGGTGTAAAAAAGAAAGCTGTTCGATTTGCATAGTACACTGCAAGCCCTGTGCAAACCTTTGCACTTTCACAAGAGGTGGACATCTTGCCTAGCATGCACAATAATTCTTCAGTGCCTTTATGTTGAAAAAATGCATCAAGATATTCAGGATATTTTCAGTGCTGCATCGTGTGTGGATGCTGCTGGTTCTTGTGGCTCCTGGACATTATGAGCCTAGAAAGGCCATTTGTTTCTCCTGAAGCTAGCCAAATCGTCTCCTTGAAGACTGCTGATCCAAGCCCCTTACTGGAATGAGTAGCATGCGTAGGTGACCATGGCAAAAGTTTGGCTTAACCAACATAGCAGTTTGCGTTTAGCAGACTTTTTTTCCCGATGAGTTCACGGGAAACCGACCAAATATTCCTCATACCCGAATATTCAGTTTAACCAGATCTGCCTTAACGGGAGTCTGCTGTTCGAGGTTATATACCTGTGGTTCAACACTTGGAAGTGGCAGCGCACCAGCAGCTTCAGAGCGAACCTGGGGGTCTTCATCTTGAAGAAGCTCAAATGTTGCGCTAAACAAGCTAGAAATTGATAACAAACATTGATGTCACACAGTACTCCACACAACAATCTGCACAATAAGTTCAACACATGCACATACATTTATTAATCATCAGTGGCCTAGATTAAGCTATGTGCACTGCAGTACAAAGGCCTCCTCTTCCAGCGATCTCCAATTGCCCACCGTGTCTCGTGTCAGCTGATTCTATCCTGTGCCTGTGTATTTCCTCATTTCATCGTGCCACCTAATTCGCTGCCATCCTCGACTGCTCTTCCCTTCCTTGGGTGCCCATTATGCAATTCTTACGGACCACACATTACTTGCTCTACACATTAGCTTGCCTTCCCAACTCTATTTCTTTCTCCCAAGCTTAATTAGAAAAGTTGGTTGCCCTTGCTTGTGCTCTAATCACCACCGCTGACTTTGTCCCATTTCTTAATTTTTTCATTGCATCGTTCATTATGCAGTCTTCAGCTTCTTCCCAAACTTCTGTGTTAAAGGGCCCCTCACCAGGTCTGGCTATTTTAAGCCGAGAGGCACAGTGTATACAATGCGCGCTAACCATCGTGCCTGCTAAGTATTACATCACTACGCACCAGGAAAAGAGCTGAAATTTTAAGCCGAATGCTGTTCGCCCTTCTCCTAGTAGGTATCGCACGCTCCAAACCGGAGAGGTGACGTATATGCGCAAGTGCACCTACTTACATGCATATGCTGTGACGTTGCTCACAGAGACGCATGACTTTGAGAATTATTCAAAGCAACATCTGTTATTTGTGCAATCTGAAGGTTCACTAGACAAATTAAAGTTTAGAGAAATAATAAAACACACAAACCTGATGTCTGCATGTTTTTGTTTTACTTTGTACCGTAGAAAAGAGATGTACTTCCGTTTGGTCTGCTTGTTCCCACGTCATCGAGTCGCGTGAGCAGACACTGAAACTATGTCATTTTCTACCGTGTTCCAGCGCGCGATCATGCTCCGTGATCTGATTGTGTCTGCCTCAGTGTTCATGTAGCACAGACTTATACCGAAAGTCAGGTGTTCTTATGCACAGTGCTCAAAATTGTGCACTGCACGAAACAAGACAAACGCAACAGCTAGCATGCGCCACCGTCAGCGGAAGTGTGCCTCACAGCAAAAAAGGAAGGAGAAAAAAAAAAAAAAAAGGTGGGGCCAGTGGCGTACGCCTCAAGTGATCCTTGAGCTCCGGTATGGGATAATGCAGGGAAGAAATTTCACTTGCCAACACTAGATGGGGCAAGTGGAAAGAGTGTTATGTTGGCCGTGGTGCTCGTGTCCCGAAATCAATGGTTCACGGCACTACAATATTTTTATTGTAGGCTATTAATGAACCAACTTGAAAAATTCTTACGGTAGAGTGATCCCTAGAGGGTATAAAACAAGTTCTAGAGTATAACCGAAATTTCTATGTGGCCTCTGAGGGGCCCTTAAAGCTCCAAGTTTCTGCCTCATGTGACAGTAATGGTACAATGCAGCAATTGTACACTTCTGTTTCAGGTGACGCCAAAATAAAATATTAAGTTGAACTAGACTAGATTGAAACACTGGGCTTCTGTAATAACAAGTTCTCCATTCATATCAAGAACAACGCTTTTGTAAGTGAGAAAATGGAAAATTGCAGTGACACCACCTGTTGTGGACGGCAAGACGCAAAGACTGCTTATTTTTTCCAGAAAAGGCATGTTCTCATACATTCCAAGGTATGACACTGCACCGTCGCCATGTGCAACTTGGAACTTAGCAGACAAACACGATGGCTGTTCTGGCGTGCTTGCGCTACGACAGTACCTCTCAGGTGATGTCAATATAGGCTGATTCAGTCAGAGCGCGACGTCACGTGGAGATTACGTCAACTCGTCCGTTTTGGAGCAGGCGGTTCAAATTAAGGAGCAGCAGTAGGACCTTCGGTGGCGATTTTTCATGCAACAAAGATATATGTTGGCACACTTAAAAGTGATGCTAGACTTCTATGGAAGAATAGCCTTTCGATATAGCTTGACTTAATCTTTTCCTGTTGTGTCCCTGTAAGTAAAATGGGGGAGACAAATGAAGGATATATTTGGGCCCAGTGGGGTGTGAGGTTACTGACCTAGAAAGCCTGCACAGAGTGAAGGATCACAAACAGAATATAATCTGCATAACTACCTTTGAAGGTGCTTTGCCTTGCGTGGCCTACACTTGTAAGCAGCCCAAGTGAACACTGCATCACCAGCAATGTGAAGAGAGCGCGCTGCGTGCATCCGACAGATGTCCGCCGTAGCTGCCAGCCGTGCTTGGTTGCTCACAGCAGATGCAATGGCTGAAATCCATGACTCGACACTCCTTTCAATTTTGAGTGAGCAGCTGGACACATGAAAACAAGTCTCAAGCTCCAGTTACATACTTCATGCACAAAACAAGTGCTTCGCATCTTGCTTGCTGTTGCACAGGCCCAGCACAGGCCCAAAGGAAAAAATAATTTGTCAGTAGTGTTTACCAGTAGTAATAAGTGCAAATTGAAGAAGTATACTTTTCAAACAGAAAAAGAAAAACTATGAAAAAAAGACAAAAATGACTGGTTGGGATATAGTATACACTTGCAGTTAGCTACCTTTTCATTATAAATGCGTCCCTTCAAAACAACAAGCAATATTTGTGCAGACTATCTATCATGCATAACTGTGGCACTATTGCCATCACCATTGAAGAAGACAGTAACAATTCATTATGCGCATAAAAAAAGGGGGAAGGGGTTCAGCATTGTGTCTAGACCTAGTATTTCTTCCTGATCACTTTGATAAACCTTTTCTTCGTTTTTCTGCCTGTAGCAAAAAGCCTAAAGCATATAACCAACTCTAGGTACAATTTAGCAAGATAGAAATGTCATACATGCTACGCTATATGGTTAGTCAAGATTTTCAGCAGACTATAAAATGTTTCTAAAAAAATGCAACCAATTGAAAAAAAAAGAAAGATCAACAACACTGGTTTGACTTCCTGCCTTTAACTCATCGATTCTAGGGCAAGGCCATGTCATGAATGAATACTTCTGAATGCAAGTGAAACATCGCTTTGTTTTCGTCATTTTTATATTTAGCACAGATCTTGTATTAAAAGTAGTAGTAATAGTAGCAGTAGTAGTTGTAGTAGTAGTAGTGACAACAAGAACATGACTGGACACAGTTCCATTCTGACATTCTTTATGATTGTTTATAATATGAGCATCTAGTACTCACCAGTCGAGGTTTTCTAAACAGTGTTTTAAGCAATGTGACCACACCACTAGAGACAGTGCTCTCACTGTTGTGCCTGCTACAGATGATGTCTCAACAGTGATGCGTTGAAATGTTGTCAGCCAAGTGAGATTAATACATCCGTAAGACACTTCTTGCTTATGCAAGAGCACTTTGAGCAAATTGAAAACATCTGCAGATTGGACGGGCAGACCTGGGGCACCATTCAAGTATGTCACAAGGGTTACCTGTAATGTAACCAGAAGGCAATATGAGACGAGCAAATGTCACTAACATGTACAAGCTGTCTTTTTACAACAGAAGCTTCACTACACTACCACCCAATTTCTCTATGAGATAGCATGGCATGTTTCAATATAACTGCATAGTTGGTAAACACCAGTAAAGGTTCGTAATAAATGCTTTGACAGTAACATATATAAGACCTTCTAATTTCAGGAAAACCAATAAAGGAGTCCTGCAGAGGTCTATACTTGGCCCACTACTTATTCCTGCTTTATATAAATGATTTACCCAGTTGCTTATCAGAAACTGAGACCTTCCATTATGCTGACGACCCCACACTACTTGCAACCGATTGTTCACTAACTTCTCTGACTACTAAGCTAAACACTGCTCTGAAAAATATTTTAACACGGTGCCACCTTACCTCGCTAAGAATAAATCCTACCAAAACAGCTTTTATGCTTTTTCATTCGAATCATAGGACACCAGAACTCATTCCCACTGTCAACCCAAACTCTCTTGTCATCAGTGCAGCCAATGAATGCTCATTTCTTGCTATAATTCAAGACTCAAACTTAAAATTCACTAGGCATGTCTATTTGAAGCGCAAACTTGCTCCTGGTATTAAAATTTTACTTAAGGCTAGGTGTTATTTTAGCAAACCAACATTGCTAAACTTGTTTTTATTCTTTTATTCACAGCCATCTCAATTATTGTATTACAGTGTGGGGTAACACATATCAAACACATATAGCACCACTACAGCATTTTCAGAATCGGGCCATCTAGGCATTACCGTTCAGCTTATTCTACTGCAGTGCTACTGATATGCTTCACAACCACAGAATACTTTCAGTAAATAATCTTGTTAAATATAAGTTAGCCATCATGTTATTTAAAATAGGACGTAATTCTCCCCCAGTAGCATATTTTCTGAAGCTACTTTGGTTAACTTAAACTGCACAAGATTCACAGCTAACAACAATTTCTTATTCCCATTAATACATACTAATTATGATAAGCAATCTGGATATTTCACAGCATTATCTACTTGGAACAGCCTCCCACTACATGTCAAGCATTCTTCTTCTTTAGGTCTCTTCAAAAAAACATTATTCGCTTTCCTACTAGATAACTAAAATTATCCACATATCTAAGCTATTCACTTCACTCTTGGCCGTTTCTTTTTAGTTCTTCCTTTTTTCTAGTTTTTTAATTTGTAGACTTTATAAACATTTTAGGTTTGTAGTGTTGCAAATGCCTTAACTACTGATTTAATTCTACTACTAGTTATTGAATTTATATTATTTGCAGTTTGTACTACATTTACTTTGCATGATATTCCACTTAGTGACTACTACATTGCTGTTTCACGCTGTTTATTTGCACAAATGCATATATTTTCTGATATGAGGTCCCTTTTCAGCCTCATGCTCTGGGACCTCTTTCTGTATACTTATGTAAGCACGTATTCCATTTATGAAAGAAACTGAAACTTGCTATGTCTTGTAACAGTCTCAAGGCAGGCATGTTTACAGCCAAGTCACTCATTCAAAGCAGCTCCAAATTTTTGGAACTGCTTCAAATGCTTTTGCTATCAACTTTTACATGACTGCCTGCCAGACTACTGTGATGCATTACAGACAGCTCATAAACAAGTCATCAGAGGAAGTACAATTTAACGGGAATACAAGCTTAAAACACAAAAGAACTTACTGCCACTTCACACCACAAGTTTGATGTGATTCTAGAGTCTGGTCGCTGTGCTTGACGAAAGAGAAATTCAAGAGTGCTTTCCATGATAACATCACACGCCATTCCCCTTCGAAGCACAGTTACTATTTCAGGTGGGCACAGGTGTGCTGCTCTTCTCAGAAACCATTTTGTTTGTCTTTGTTTCCACATTGCATACCCAGGCAGCTGAAATTGGATTGGATTGAGACACTGGAGGTTTACGCCTCGGTCATAGAAAATGCCACGACATGAGCATACAGAAAACAGCGAAAACGGGGACCTGTAATACAGGCACTTTTTTCATTTAATTCTGTTCTACAGTCAGTCCCTGTCACTTGTGACACCGGGTGGCTAAGCCTGGACTAGTGTTGGAAGTAATGGCAATGTGCTCAAGTCAATGACAAAAACAAAAACTGAAACACAATGTAGTTGCTACATTACCTAGTCCCAGCAGCTGCACTGTGTGTGTGCATACACACTTCTGTCAATGCATACAAAGTACGAATTGCTTCTAGGCTCTACTAATGACGCACACAATACTAAGACTACAAGCTTGATAATACACAACTCAGCACAACGAGAACTCAAACAACGTCTCCAGGAGGACAATTACTCTGGTACCTGCTACACCTAAGCAATGTTGCCACTTACTTTTATATTCTAATTCCTGCTTTCCACTTCCCAAATATTTCATAAGGCTCATTTTAGTGCATAACACTACAAGGAAAGTTTGCTATGCACTTCAGATAACACTGCTCCGACTGTGATCAAACACTATAATTTAGGACAACACATTAATGATTGGCTGTTCGATAAGTGAAGAGATCAATTACATTCCTTTGTAAAGAGGGAAGGCCCTGACTGTATTGCAATTTTACTTTCGGGGTCACTAGATAAAAAAAAAAAAAACGCCACCCAATATCAGCGTGGACGTTAATATTTTCCAGCGATATGCTAGCACAATGCTACTTTTCACTGAACACCATCCAGCAGACTGCCAAAAAGTCACGAAATGTACAAACGAAATGTGAAATCTCACCTTCTTACGGCTCGGTGTGTCTGCTATATCCAACATAAATGACTTTTGCAACTTCTCTTGGCACTCGGTGCAATCACCATTGTCGGACAGCAGGTCAAGCAAGTCCAAAAACTCAATTCTCACAAAAAAGTTTGATGACAGGGTCCACGACAACTTACTGAAACCATCACTTTCCTGAAACCATTTGGCTATGCCCGGGACACTGCATAGAAGGGGAAAGCACATTTAAATGCATTGTGTGCCAAGTCATATACAATCCGAAATTCAACTTGACAACAATGCATGAACCAAAGGAGTTAATGTGCTCATCTAGCTAATTCGGTGACAGCGAAAACAAAAAAAACTTAAAAGAAATAACTGACATTCAGGTGGTGATGTTGCTGATTAGCATTTATGTTTAGTAGTGTAAGGGCAACTAAGGCTAAAGAGCCCCAGCACATTCTAGCGATGGCAAATGCTTTCATACGCCCACTTGGTGGCACTGTTTCGACATCAAAAAGCTTGACGTTAATAAAACAAAATATACTGTGCATTTTGCTCAATGTCTAGATGCAGCAATAATTACTGACAACGAAGGATGTGCATTTATTTACTTTTTCTGTATGCACTTGAAACTCATTATAATAAAACAGAATATAACAAAATAATGGATATAATGAAGTAAATGAAATTTCTCTTGAACTCTCCATAGAGATGCATGTATTCAATACCTTCTTTTTAACCAAGTAAAAGTGTCCTATCAGTGGATACAGCAAACTATATTTGTCTTAAAAAATCAAAAGATACTAGACCGTTGCGTGCCGAGCACATCACTTTCTGCGAGGTACAGCACTCATTTGGTACAGCAGTTCAAAACTGCCACGCATCTGTGTCTGATGTGCCATCGAGCAACACTGGTCTTTCTCACCACTGCAAGTAGCTGCGCTCAAACGGCAGCTGACTGCCTTCCTCTGTATTCACTGCCACCACACTTTTTTCTCTCACTGTGGTGCCTTTTTCAGCTAGGCACGGCCTGGGCGTGGTCTCCAATACTGCATCGGAGCAACCTCAGAGGCCGCGCCTAGCTGTGCCCAACATGCGCCAGTCTATGCGACACTCAGCAGCAGAGAGATAAGTGCGATGGTGAGCCACTGCTCGGTCGCGGTAGTGCAGAAGACCAGTGCATCCACTTCTCTTGCTCAAAAATAGATGAACTAAGGGCAGCACACAAATTGAAAAGTGCAAAGGAAAAGGTAATGGCAATACTTAATTAGAAAGGAAGTGGCACTACATATTATGTAGAAACTTTAAGCGGTAAGTCATTCCACTCCTTAGCACCAGAAAATTTAATTAACCTTTCACTGCATACAGTGAAGCATACAGAGATATTCAGATTGCCGCTGCTTGTGTGCCGCGTGTTTAGTGATGGAAAAATGAAAATCTCACGAGGCAGAGATGCGTTAGTTTTTATTATCTTACTTACTAGGCAGGAGATCTCATAGTTCCATAAAGTAGTAAACGACAGCACACATAGTCCCTCAAAGAGTGCGCTATTGGGATAGTGCACCAGGGAAAAAGTAACGATGCGCATAGTCCACTTTTGTAGACGGAGTAATGGTGTTAGGTAAGTTACGTTTGTTTGGCGCCATGATTCACAACAAACCACTTTTTGTGGTTTTTCGTTCCGAGGTCACTTTCTGTGTATTATCATGAGAATAAATAAACTTCAGTACCAACCAAAGTGGGTTGTTTCTCAGGAGATGATTGACGGCATAAAGGTGTGCGTGGGCACTGTTGCAGGAATTAACACCTTTGAGGGCAACAACCTTCGCGAGCAAGAGCATGACCTCCTCATGGGTTGATTGGCAAAAAGAGGAGATGCACTTCGCGGCAAGCAGGCGCAGCTTCCATGAACGACAGCCCAGATGGTTGCGTATGCATTGTCGAAATGGCTCCAGAGATTTTCTGTAATAATGAAACTCATTAAAGTTTTGCTAATTGCAATTGTAAACAAAGTGCAATTTGCCACAATAAAAAAATAAAAAAAAGAGAAAGGAGTCTACTCGCAGGTGAACAAACTCTACTTTGAAAAATTATGTTGAGCAAAGCATGCACACTTATCGAAATTCCATTTACAACCAGCAGCTGATCTACGTGTTCAACAACATTAGGGTGTTGCTGCAAGTACAGAGATTACCACTGAAAGCACTGGAAAGTTCTTAGGTTTCGATCGTTAAAATTGTAAACATTCGGTTTAGCTTGTTGCTATTTGTACAACTTGTAAAGAACAAATTTATGACATTGGAAAAAGCATATTGAAAAGAGGTACAAAAGTGTGGTAAACAAAAGTGCAAAAGGCTTGTTTGCAAATTGACACTTCCCAGAGTGTTCGTTTGCAAGAAAGAAAGAAGGAGCATGAAAACATGCTAGCTTTCGAAATGCTCTGGTAAAAATGCCATCAACGTGTTTCCCCCGTTAATCATGAGGCCTAGTTTGTTATTCCATGTATGGTATCAACCACACTAGCTTAACACGTAGTAGGTACTTATTTTCAGAGTCCTTTTCAGCAAATTCCTGACATGTCTCTCATAGACACATAAGGATGCAAAGTGCTGTATCATGAAGCAGCAATGTGGACGAATTTGGTGGAGACAGGACTAAATTTGTTATGTCACAGTGTTCTTAGACAATTTAAATTAGCTAAAGGGAGGTGATCAACATTTAATGAACAGTTTACAAGCATTGATATTACATTTATTTGTGCCTATTAGATCTATTTCCTTGAGCCCTTGCCAGTAGCTGCTGTACACGATGTCGGTCACAATGTAGTCCTAAAGCACGCTTCTAGTAAGACCTCGAAGACTTAGTACACATACAGTTGGACACAAAAATATGTTCATTATACCCTAGATCTGTTATAAGTATATATGTGTTACACGCTGATAACATCAAAAAACATTCTACACAAAAACTGGTACAGCACAACATAGAGAGGAAGAAACAAGCCGAGCCTGCCAGATAAAAGAACAGAGCGTTTTATCCTTTATCTGGCCGGCTCAGCTTGTTTCTTCCTTCCTTTCTATGTTGTGCTGCACCAGCTTTAGAATGCAATACCAACTGGCCCAATCCTCAACCATAGTGAGCATTCTATACAGTTGCCGATGAATAATTTGGACACGCACAATTATTCGGACAGCTTTGCGGCAGTGCCACTGGTCTTGTAGATTTAATACATAAGGACGACCGAAACTTCAGACACCTTACAGCATGCTGTTCGATAATTCAAACTCCACCTGCACGTCCGAATGCTAATTTGGGCACTGAGTCGAGCAGAGAGGGCAATACTTTTGCTTAGATAAGTCACCAGCTGGGATGCCAGCCATGCTGACAGCACTTTCTTGAAACCAAAACTAGTTGTCAGGTTTATTAGGCCTAAACTCTAATGACTGCTCGCACCCACAGCACACACACACGCCGAGTCTTCGACTTACTTCCCCCCATCATGGATGGATGTCATCACATAGTGAATCCTAGTCGATTCAGTAGTTACCAACTGCACCCGAAATATGTGACAAGTCAGGCCAAGCTGCTAAGTTCTAAAGGCCTCATATACGTTCATTTATAACAGTGGAACGATCCTGGGCGACTTCTTTGATTGCTACTGTGAATTTTTGTCAGTCAGTATTATCAAGGAGCTTCAATTGGTACCAATTCCACCCACAATGTCTGTGCCAAAAAAGGCTGTTGCAAAGAAACTCATTCCTTTTGGCTATAGCAGCTCAGCTGATTTCTGTTACATTACCAGGGGATAGAGATTTCGTGCATGCACTAACTGTACTTTCATCAATCTAGCCACAGCAAGACAATGGTCAAAATCCGAACTGACCAGCCAACTGTACACATGCGCAGCAATGCACCGACAAGCTTTTTCTGGGCACTTGTGGAACAGTCACTCATTTTCTGGCAAACCCAATATTTCAAACTCCCGATTATTCCGACTTTTTGGCTGTTCCTGGCAAGTCTGAATTATTCGTCGGTGACTGTATTTACTATGATATGCGTGATAATTTGTTACATATACGTTTGTTATATTAAGGTATGACTGTTTGCGGTCGTGCTATATCCATGCCCAATATGGTAATTAGTACCTTTGTTGTATGCAATATTCATCATAAGCATTTATCACATTAACATCTGCAAGAAACATTGAAAATTTACTTTGTTATATAAAATAATTTGTTATATCCTTATTGATTATATCAGGGCTTGTCTGTATTATATTCGTGGCCATGCTACATTCATGCCAACTATGGTGATATGTGCAAAACATACGCAGCAGCAGAAAAAACTACTGCTACTTACAGTCCTTGTTGGCCAATGGCAAGCGGTTTAAGTCTTGAGAGGAAGTCGAGGACAAAGTACAAGTCGTGGTTGTTTACGTTGGAGCCATCAAGTTTGTTCAGAAACAACACCCGCAGATCTGGAAACTTTGCAAACAAGTCCAACGCACTCAGGGCATCGTGACCAACAAATTCTTCTCGCGTCTTTTTTAGTCCCAACACACGTGGTGCTGTCACACCTGACATTCGAAAAAAGAAAGAAAAAAAGAAAGAGTAGGAGGGGGAAATTATTTTGAACATAGTCAATCAACAAAGCTGCTTCTGCTTTTCTAAACAAAAAATTAGGTATATTGAAAAAAAAAAATTGTTGGTTTCACCTGAAGGGCAAAGCATTGACAGTGATAGCAAGGTTAGTGTTACGCTTGAACTTCTCGAATGATGTTCTAACATATGTGGGTATGAGATGTTGGTGCAATGCAGCATGCAAGGCAACTCCTGCGAGGCAGCAGGGACAGCACCCTGGCAGCTACCCCACGTCGCACAAGTCTGGCATGATGAGTGCCACCAGTGGCATTGAAGGTGTCACACTTGATGAGGTGCGACACCTTTATTCATCCTGTGCATGTCATCTTGTCACACCTCATCGAGGTGTGTTAGTGGGATGAGAGGCACGAGGTAGGGCACACAGGAAACTGTTGGCGTTAGCACCTAATTGAATATTTCATAACGTTAGCTTGACAAAGCACACGCAGCAGGTCAGCAGGAATGTTAGTGTGAATGTGTGCAATGCTCATGACAGCAGTAGAAGGTGGAACGCTGCCCTTGCTCCACCACTGAGGAGACTGAGCATAGCACTGATGGTACGTCCACTTCACTTCCGTTGTTTTGGGAGCAAACACACTCTGCGACTCGACGACCCTCTAACTTTCCACACGCCAGCTGCGCGTGCGCCGTCAGTGGGACAGCAGGGCAACAGCGGTGGCGATGTTGGTGGCATTATTGTGTCTCAAGCATCCATATTGATTGCTACTGCAATAAGACCAAGCAAAAATGTTTACCATGTCACTGCTTAGGTTAATACAATTAGTCAAACATCATCAGCATGTTGTTGAGTAAGAGAAGAAAGAACAGAGTGTAAATTTGAGATATTAAGCCCAATTACAGGACAGCTGCCAAAGCATATATATATATATATATATATATATATATATATATATATATATATATATATATATATATATATATATATATATATATATATATATATATATATATATATATATATATATATAAAGAAAATGATTCCCCTTTTATGAGTAGGTTATTAATATATACATGAGTAACATTCATCTAACAAAACTAGGGTTTATTCTTCTAGTGCAGGGCATATTATAAGCATGTGCTACACCAAACATTGCCCATAATGATATTACTGGTGTTCTAAGCAAAGGAGCAAGTAGAGATAAGAAGCACATTCAGCTTCAATAAACTGCTAATGTTTTGCCGGAACAACATTCCTGCTGATGATTTACTGCAGAAAGTTATAGCCTGCAGTTGAAGCGAAGAATGTAGTACAAATCGGGCATCACTAAAGTTTCATAACATCTCAAGTCGCTGGCTAGGCCAAATAGCTTGTTGGGCCTATCCCTGCAATTCTTCTAATCAATGAAGCCAAGGCCACATCAATGGTGGCAGCTCTTACCCACCACCATCATCTTGCTCCTATGTATCTTCACCTAACTTCTATGTCCTTCTAATAGCTCAGTGTTGATGGCATCCAGCCACCACAACTTACAGAAAGAGTTGCAAAGAAACATACCATAGAGCTGGTGTGCTGCATTTCTCACTACCCAGAAAGGCGACGCCAAGCCTTCAAAGCAAAACCACAGAATGCGTCCAAGGTGCATCATCACTGCAGCTGTCAATGATGCAGAGCCAACAACGGCACAGAGAACGTGCAGCGCTTCTGCTTGGGGCAGATCCACTGTGGACGCAGAAATGTCACACTGCTCAGTGCACTCTCTGATGACGCTGCTCAAGTAGTCCACAGTCCAGGACATGCTACGCTGGAGACAGAGAGAGAAGACAGAGGCAACAAAAATGTGCTTCCATCCCCAGCAGTAAGCGATGTGCTCAAAAGTGCTGGCAAAGGCTTAACTGCATAATGATGATCCTGAGACGGAGGTCTCAAGATGGCAATAAAGAAAGCTAAGTGAATACAGTATGGAAAGCAGGCTACTTCCTGTAGGCTATTTATTTGTCTAAGCATAAAGGTGACTTCAATGGACTGAATGCCCTTTGCAACACTTATCTGTCCCAGTACTGATGTTGTCAAAATTCAAGTGCGAATACTGTTTATGCAAAGGTGACTGGTCTTGAAAGTGCAGATGCCTCATTTCGGCTTCAAAGAAAGTGTTTGCAAGATTTTAAACTGTGGTTGTCTGCTCCTAGTATAGGCCGTTATGATCTGCTAGTTAAGCAGCTAAATAGTCAATAATAAAGTAAAGAATAAAGTATAATAATAATAAATAATAATAAAGCAGCTAAATAGTTAATAATAACATAAATAATAAAGTATAATAATAATAAATAATACCAAAGCAGCTAAATAGTGAATAATAATGTCAATAATAATGCAGCCAATTACAGAATACTTGCTAAACCTGATGTTTTTTATAAACATCATTAGCAATAACTTGTCAGTATATGCTTATGTTCAAGCTTATATGCCAGAAAAATGTCAAGGAGAAGGATGAGGTTAACTTGTGTTCCAATACAAAGACAAAATCCCTCAGCAGACGTGATAGGCCGATTTGATCGTTTGGTGGAATGAAATGGAACACACCCAAATAAGTCGGCAAATAATGCATCTAAATGTCGGCTGATACAACAACACTTTTCTTTAGGAAAGTTGATTTAAGATGATAGACTATATGCAACATAAACAACATGGGATAAATGAACGCAGCTTGAAAAGAAAAGCACACAAAATGGCACGGGTTTCTTGGTTTTCTATAAACAAAAGTTAATTGAAGCTCAGCAATTACGCCGTCTTTGAGCATTCATGTTGCCTCATTTTGGTGTACTGCGTACTGTCAATGGAAGACAGTGTTGACACTCTCAAGACTTGGGTCTTGCTAAAAATTATGTTTGCTCTACTGAAGAATAGCAAGTGGCAGCAAAAAGCAAGACCAATTTTAGTCAGTTTTAGATATTCTTTCATGTGCATATGTCAAACAAACTCATCATTTGTTCTACATTTCAACAGGAATGGGAGAATTGTCATCCACTTGGCTGTAGCATATGCTACAGTTGGGTGGATGATAATTTTTCTTTTCATCAAGCTTACTACACCTTGCGGGCTTCTGCAGAATAAATTTGCAACATTTGAACACAGTGAAAATTTATGAAAAGAAAAGCTGCTTGCATATTTGCTTGCAACAAGATTTACCTTCACATTTTGTGCTTCTCCTTCAAGAAGAGCCCTGATGAGTAATGGGAGACCTGCTGACCGCCTTGTGACGGAGGAGGATTTTGATCTCGATGTTAACGACGACAGAGCCTGAAATTTGTCCAATGAGGCATAAGTACCTGAGCTTAACATTAACATAATGAACAGCATATAATAAACAGCATGTATAATAGAAAAAATTACGATTCATCTAGCATATACTTAACAATGGTTATGGCCAAGAAAAGTTGAGTACTAAAGTTTACAGATATTTAGACTGCTGACAAAATGTTCAACCTCTTTCAAGCTTACCTTTGATCACTGCTAAAGTTGAAGGAGACACACCACGTTTTATGAATACAATGTGAGACAAGCATATGACTAAGCTGTGAACGAAGGAATTAATTAAATTAACTAAATTGTGGGGTTTAAATGCAGAATGCAAAGGCTGAGCGAAGGAGGCTGAATTTATTAAAGTGCTCTCTCTGAGGGTCTTTAGGGGTATTTTTCAAATAAAAAATCTTTAACACTTGTAATTTACAGGTAGAATTAATGAGGGAGAACAGCACAGCAATCCGATGAGTATGGAAGCTTGCTCATGAACAAGACACACACATAAGCCATGCTGGAGTTTTATTTGCCAAAACCACGATCTAGTTATGAGGCATGCTGCAGTAGATGACTCCAGATTGATTTTGACCACCTGGTGTTCTTTAACGTGCATCCAATGCACAGTACACGATAATTTTTGGATTCCGCCCCATCAGAATGTAGCAGAGATTGAACGCATAACAATTAACTCAGCAACACAGCGCCGTATCTACTGACATACCGTTGCGGGTAACTGAGCAGGAAAGTCAGCCTATTCATATAAAGAGAGAATAGAGACATGCAGGTGTGTAAGATTGTGTGTGCATGTAAGAAAGCTAGCATTCACACTACTGTGAAGAACTAGCATAGTCAAATGATTTTTTTTTTTTACAGTGGCACGTAATATCCAGACTGTGTATTATGTTCCACAAACGATGCAAAGCACTGTCTCACTTGGCGCAGACAAAATGTTGCTATTGTTGTTGTAATCCCCCTATTGTAATGCCCTCAAGCAAGATGTAGGTAACGAATGAATGAATGAATGAATGAATGAATGAATGAATAAATAAATAAATAAATAAATAAATAAATAAATAAATAAATAAATAAATAAATAAATAAATTTTTACAGGCTACAGCTAACAATAACAGACCTTGATTTCAAAAGCGTAATGAATTAGGCTGGTTAGTACATTACTGGAATGTGGAGGAAACAGTAATAAAAAAAATGCAGTTGACGATTGACGACCCTGTTTTTGTCTGTCTTGTTTTGTTGCTCTGTTCCCGTGATGTTTTGAAACTCAGCCACGAGCTCATCTACGGTAGCTTAGAAAGCTGAATTTAAACATCACTCTCATAAAATCAGGCGAGGATATAGAACCTAGAAAACTAAATATTACCCTCACTGATGACCATGAGGATGGCAAGCAAGCACCAAAGGCGTGAAACACTGTTCAAGTTACCATGATCAGAAAGCCTCGAAATACCACTGCAATATCATGTCATCAAATAAGGATATCAGGGTATAAACAGTATGGAGTGTTTTATTGAGATTTCAATGACAAAGAAAGAAAGGACAAGAGGTCAGATAAAAGGAACATGCACAAGCACCACATGCTTACAGATCAAGACGTACCTTTCTAACAAGATCGAATGGAATATCAGATATTTCTGTGGTTGTACTGCTGGAAAGAACTTGGCAGAGGCTTTTCAGGGATTCACAGCAGCTTTCGATGGCTCCCTAAGGACCCAAAGCAGTCAAAGATAAAGTCAAACAGCAAAACAGTTTTTTTATGGTAGGGTCCTCAAATACAGTAGTAACGTACAGGCAATCATTTCTTCTGTTCTTTCCTTCACGGCCTCTGTTACACTCAGTTCACAGCTCTACAAGTAACAGCAGTGCATTAAGCTGTAACATCTTGTTAGCAATGTCACCAATGTCACGTTGCCTCGTAACTGTTGGTGGCGTGTGCATAATCATACTCTGTTTTTTTTTTCAATCCACTCCCCCCCCCCAAGCACCTTCTTTATTTTCGTATTTATGTACTCTGTGGTAGAATTAATAAATGCATCCTGCTCTGACCAAACTGCATGCGATTGATGTGAAGACATGTGGTCATACAAAGTAATGCAACACAACGGCGCATAGCCTGCAGAAGTACAGTAAACCCCCGTTGCTACAAAGTCATTGGGACTGGAAATCAGCTTTGTTAAAGGGACACTAAAGGCAAATAGCAAGCCAAGCTAAAGTGATACATTGGTGCTCGAGAATTTCTAAGGTGTCAATATTATCATGAACAGAGCCTTAGTAATCGAGAAATTAAGTAAATGCAGGACACGATAAGAGACTGCCCCAGGACATTCAAGTACTTGCCCAACGACGAAGGCACTCCTCATTTATATTCTGTCACTAGTAGTACTCAACCGCTTGTTATAAAAACATATTTGTATTGTGGTAGACATGGCATTATAAGACGAAAGAAAATGCTACTTGCCCAGTTCTAATCCATGTTTAGAAAGAAGAACTCATTGCCTTTACCTTTAACAATGTAATTAACAGTGTTGCGCAAAACAACGAAGGGACAAGACTTAAGCGAGAAAAACAACACACTACGCCAAGTGTTGTGTGTTGCTTTCCTTGCTTAAGTCTTGTCCCCTCGTCGCTTTGCACAACAGTGTTAATTATGTCGAACCAACTAGCCCACTGCGGAATTTTACTTGACAATGTGCACAGTCAAAAGGTTTCGATTGCACTCGACTCAGCGCCATGTGCGCTTTCACATTTCAGTAGTTCTGTTATCGCGTAGTGCTACGCTTGTTTTGTTGGCTTGCAAAACTCGCACAAACTGCAAGTAGCAGAGAATTCCACTTTCATGTGACATTGCAGGATGCCCAAATGGTCCACACCAGTTAACTAAAAGCAGCTGCAGCGGTGAATCCACTGCTTTGTCTTGGCTCGGTTTCTTTGAGCGCATTTGCGTATTGTTAATTAAAAAAAAAAAATGTATTGCCGTCGGTCGGGCACTGTTTTACTCACCGACAGCAGCAAAGGGCAGTGATGGCGTATGCAATGTCACCATTCCCTGGTTAGGTAGCGGGAGATTTGCATTGCGATAAAAGTATTCGAACCCTTCATAAGAAATTTTCTCTTAAACTAAGTCTTTTCTTGGCATGAAACAAGTGTTGCGAGGTTTCTGGAATGGTATTTAAGCAGTCCACATCAACTTAGTATTTGCCTTTAGTGTTCCTTTAAAGTGGCATTTTGTTGGAAGTGGAGGAGCCACAAGAGAGTTGCAATAACATGGGACCATAAAAAAACATATCAAATAAAGCGATTTCATCATGACGGCTTATTCAGAATGAATGCCGGGAAAGTTAGTGCATGTTTATTACAACAAAGAACAGTGCAATAGGTGGCAACTTAGGGAGGGAGTGGATGGCAAAAATGCTGATCTTGTAACTTCTGAAATTAACAGATATCAGCAAGTAAGATATTACTACTCAGTGGATCCTGTCTACGGTGGTTCTTCTAGCAAAACCAAAGGAAGCAAACAAGAACATGTGGCACATATGCTGGCTAATTAATGCAATGGCACTTGGCTACATGAGAGAGCATGCATTTTCGTTGGAGAGAACTGTGATATAAAGAGCATAAGTATAATGACTAGGAAACAATATATAAGTCAACCAGTTAATGTCATTAAATATGTACTAGAGCCAGTGCAACCTCCATATCCTAACAAGAAAGTGTCCTTCTTTTCCGGCATTAGTTTATGGTAACTTGGGTATCCAAACCACATTTGTTTTCATGACCTTCTGTCATGTATCGCACTGTGGTGGATATCTGCATCTGTCTGCAGGTGCAGACGCAAAACTGTAATGAAAATTTTATCTATTTTTCAGTAATCCTATCTAGACATAATTTATGCAAAATAAGTATGCAACAATAAATTTTCATGTGATTAGCACAATAGTACCCAGCACATTAAGTGACCACACATGCTTCGAGAAACGCTGAATAACAAACACATGAAAGCTCAACGTCATGAAATGAATGTGGCACAATGTTGAGTGTGTTCTGTGTCCTTTCTGTGTATGTCTACTTCTGCACCTAAATAAAGACTGTTCAAAAAACATTGAGCTGATTAATCAAAAGCAATGCCAATGTGTCAACAACTCACACGATGCCGGCATCCAGTCATGACAGCAACCAGAGCATCTGCAATGTCACGCAGGGACCTGCTATCCAGTGGGTAAGATATTCCATTGTCCCTTAGAGAAATAGTTGCCACAAGGTCCAACAATAAACATGAGTTCTGCATGGGACAGCAAAAATGAAGAATGTGCCTCCTAAAAGATCAGTCAGCACGAATAGAGTACAACTGGTGAGACAGTACATGAGCTGCCAAAAGCATCAAGTGCTCCACAGAAGTCATTCCAAGAATTCCACATGAGAAATGATCAAGCTTCTAAATGTCATACACAATGAAATTTGGAAGCTAACACAATGGAAAAAGACTGCCACAATGAGAAAAGACTGGAGTGAATAGGTGGCAATATATCAAAGTTTGACTGTATCAGCACTTGATGGCTAAGGGAGGTACTACTGCTCCTCCAGATACACTTCTGCTGAAACAGACGACAAAACCGTAAATCTAACATGTTACCTAGTACAAAACTAAAGCTTACTGCATGTTTACCCTTCAACTCCTCAGTTCCTATCGCAAAAGATGCACAAAATTTCCCTTTCTTTTTTCACTATGCTATGTCCTTGTAAACAAGACATTTGTTTGAAAATTATATTTATTGTTTATTGTTTACTTTGCCCATAATACATTAAAGAAACCCATACTCAGAAGGAGATCTTCAATATACATGTAAATTCGAAATGTTACTGACTGAACCCATAGGAATGTAAACAATTAACATTCACGAGTACACAAGCACAACTGCACGTGCTAAAATGAGCAGATGTGTGTGGTTTTCTTCTGGCAAGCAAAATAAAAATGACTTCAACTTGTACAAGAAGTACTCATAGTTATCAATACAGTTGAACCCACTTATAACACTACCGGTTTTAACAATATATCGGTTATGACAATGAGAAGTTGCTGCACCGTCAACCTTTACGTATGTTTTCCATAGTGAAATAACCTGTTTACTAGCTGCAGCTTGTTACATGCGATCGGAGCACCCAGGAAGCAGTTAAATGAGTGAACACAATCATCAGTGGAAGGAGGAAGAAGGCGGGAAGGGGTACTGGCCTCCCCGCCATTATAGTTTTCTCACAGCAGCCCTGCAATCGCCCATTTAGATTTTTTCATGCAACCCAGTTATTAAATGGAATTTTCGTGGCACTTGAATATTGTTATAAGTGGGTTCGAATGTACAGTAAAACCTCAATATTGACATGTGTACTTGTTCATCTTCCTTTGGTGACCGCTTTGCACTGGCTAACAAATGTTAAACATACTAATCGTTCAGCGCAGTACACGCCTGCATGTATCGGAAGTCTGTCGAATGTTATTGCTAGTTAAAATTAAATTATGGGGTTTTACGTGACAAAACAAATTTTTGATTATGAGGCTCGCCGTAGTGGAGGACTCCAGAAATTTCGACCACCTGGGGTTCTTTAATGTGCACCTAAATCTAAGTGCACAGGTGTTTTTGCATTTCGCCCCCATCGAAATGCGGTCGCCGTGGCCAGGATTCGATCCCGCAACCTTGTGCTCAGCAGCTCAACACCATAGCCACTGAGCAACCATGGCGGGTATGTTATTGGTAGTTCTATCCATCGTATGTTGTCACCCAACCTCGTGTAATATGATCGTACACACGACACAAATTGTGCAGTAATTGCTGGAAGGCATGTGGGCACCAGTGACTGCGCTGGAACGTTTGCAGAGTCATGTATAAAAGCCAGCGTGCTCAACCTGCAGAGCAGATTTTCGCCAATCGCCGACTGTGCTTGCCACTCTTGTTGTGCATTTGTGTTACTTGTCTCTCTGGTCAGAGGTTTGCCCAGTAAACAGATAGTTTTGATCGCTCAAATGTTTCACTACTGTCCGCTCCTTCACCATTGCTACAACGTGAAAATGTAGTGAACATGGATATAATGAATTATCAAATATAACGAAGTAAACATAATACCCTTCTCATTGATATCAGCATGCAAAGAATAGAGGCTTGTATTGAATATCAAATATATTCGAGGTGTTTCTGTGCATTTTATTTACCTTGATACAGTGCCAACAGAATGATGCCAGCCTCTCTTCAATTTGGTGCAGCTCTTCTGGTGTAAATCTGATGATCCCTGTGGCTATTTCGTGGTCTCTGATGAGCTCTGCAAATGCTAGGTTTGTGTCTTCGAAGGAAGGCGCTGCTCTGTTTACTGAACTGGTAGTTGTTGCACCTGAAAAATACAAACCAGCTAACATCTTATATATCTATAGTGGCAGACTTGCCATTAAAAGCAATGTTTGGCTAACACAATGAAGAAATTTAAAAGGTAAGGAAGTCAGGCATTAACAGTTAAATATGTTTGCATAGATAAGGGCAGTATCAGTAAACCATGGCAGGAAATACCCTGGCGAGATTTCTCTTTTACAAGTACTATAACATATATTTGCAAACACAGTTCTGTAAAGGCATAAGTACATAAAGTTTTTTTACTGTACTGCAATAGAAGCAGAGGCCTGGAGAGTTTCTTAAAGGCTTTCCAAAGGATGTGTAACCTATAAGTTGAACATAAATTTGCAAAAAAAGCCCTTCGCAAAGCAGCCATTCTTATTTTATTTTATTGTTGCATACATGTACTGATAAACTTTAACACACACAAAAAGAGAAAGCAGGATTCATAAATGAAGGCTAGTTATGGATCCCCCAAAAGAAAAATATAATGTACGGACAGCAACTATGTACGGCCCATTATGTACAGTATAATGTACGGACAGCAATTCAAGACGGTGTTAACTAAGATCACTTAATTACACACGAAAACTCAAATACACACATGCAAACTGGTCACGTTTCTTGTTCACAGCATCTTGTAACAGACGAAAAGCACAGCATCTGATACGAGGTGATCCACAGCAATTCAACCAGTTTTGCAGGATACCAGAAACAAAACATAAAAGCTGCAGGCAACCAGTTGCAGTTATTTTACCAATTCTAAACCTGTTTTGTTTTGACTACGTTTATATGAATTGCAGCAACAAATTCGCTCAAGATTGTCAGCGGTAGCATGGTATTTTGTAGTTGTGACCAGTAGTGACATTCGCCAGGATTACATGCAACCATTGATTATGAGCTTGGGCTGCTTAAAATAAGGTATGTCTAGGCAAAAAAATGTACCGTAAGTACCATAGGCAAAGTGAACAGCCCTTGGTGAGATTGCTACGTATAGTGCGGCCATTACAAAGGAGCCGCTGTGCAATGCATGCTGACAGCTAGCTGCAAGTACCAACCAAGAATGTGCTGCTTGCTCTTTGGCACCATGACAAGGAGTGAGCGTAAGAGGGAGCTCTTAGCAAGACACAATGCCCTGTTGAGAATGCTGCAAATGGGGCTGTTGTTCCCATCCATGCTGCAACCCTGCACAGCTACCAGTATGCACTTGACATCACTCAGGCAGGTAACCAGAGACAACAGCGCACCTGTAATGAAGAATGCAGCTACGATGCATGACATGAATTCCACACATGCGTGATTTGCATTCTCTGTCTTGTCCAGTAATACTGTATGTTGTCTACATAATCATCATCATCATCATCATCATCATCATCATCATCATCATCATCATCAGCCTAGTTACGCCCACTGCAGGGCAAAGGCCTCTCCGATACTTCTCCAACTACCCCGGTCATGTACTAATTGTGGCCATGTCGTCCCTGCAAACGTCTTAATGTCATCCGCCCACCTAACTTTCTGCCGCCCCATGCTACGCTTCCCTCCTCTTGGAATCCAGTCCGTAAGCCTTAATGACCATTGGTTATCTTCCCTCCTCATTACATGTCCGGCCCATGCCCATTTCTTTTTCTTGATTTCAACTAAGATGTAATTTACCCGCGTTTGTTGCCTCACCCAATCTGCTCTTTTCTCATCCCTTAAAGTTACACCCATCATTCTTCTTTCCATAGCTCGTTGCGTCGTCCTCAATTTCAGCAGAACCCTTTTCGTAAGCCTCCAGGTTTCTGCCCCATATGTGAGTACTGGTAACACACAGCTGTTATACACTTTCCTTTTGAAGGATAGTGGCAACCTGCTGTTCATGATCTGAGAATGCCTGCCAAATGCACCCCAGCCCATTCTTATTCTTCTGGTTATTTCAGTCTCATGATCCGGATCCGTGGTCACTACCTGCCCTAAGTAGATGTATTCCCTTACCACTTCCAGTGCCTCGCTACATATCGTAAACTGCTGTTCTCTTCCGAGACTGTTAAACATTACTTTAGTTTTCTGCAGATTAATTTTCAGACCCACCCTTCTGCTTTGCCTCTCCAGGTCAGTGAGCATGAATTGCAATTGGTCTCCTGAGTTACTAAGCAAGGCAATATCATCAGCGAATCGCAAGTTGCTAAGGTATTCTCCATCAACTTTTATCCCCCATTCTTCCCACTCCAGGTCTCTGAATACCTCCTGTAAACATGCGGTGAATAGCATTGGAGAGATCGTATCTCCCTGCCTGACGCCTTTCTTTATTGGGATTTTGTTGCTTTCTTTGTGGAGGACTACGGTGGCTGTCGAGCCGCTATAGATATCTTCCAGTATTTTTACATATGGCTCATCTACACCCTGATTCCATAATGCCTCCATGACTGCTGAGGTTTCGACTGAATCAAACGCAGCCTGCAAAGTCAGGCACAATCTAGTACAAAATGAAATGGTCCCACATTCAGATATGTTTGCGAAAGATGACCGATGAACTTGTGCCAACTGTGATAAGCGAATTAAGCAATACTGTCAAACCTATGAAGTCACAATGACAAAATACCTTTGTTGTATCCAACGTCCATTACAAGCATGTATTTGCTACATGATAATAATGGTGAGAAACATTTTAGGTTTACTTTGCTATATCTAATTAGTTAGTTATGCTGAGGGCTAACTGCATTTCCCACCTCAAAAATCCGAGGCATGCGAAAGGACAAAATCAGCTTCACACGAAACAATCAAGTTATTGACTGCATTACCTCTCCTGCCTGTAGCAGGAAATTACTGATATTAATGATAGTGCATCCTCCTACCCAACTGATTTGGTTAAAAGCAAAATCATTAATGCCACTTTCTGTCAACATCTGTAAATTCACTCTATGTGTCCCATTTATTGGCAATCGTGTAGGTGGTAAGCAACAAAGGCATCAGTATACTATTACAAAGTAACATTACATGAGGCAATGATCATACACATTTCTGAATACCTGCATTATGATGCAACAATGCCAGTAATTTTTGCAGTAAGACAGCATGACAAGCAGAACATGAAGGCTGGACAAAGGACAGTCTTCCAACACTTGTAGTTTACAGGCAAAATCAATAAGGAAAAACAGCACAGCGATCAAATGAGGATGGAACATTGCTCATGAACAAGAGACACACAAGCCACCGTGTACCTTGTGCTTGAGCTTCTGTTTTATTCCTTCACTGACTGCCCTTAGCGATAAAAAATCAACAAGCCCTACTTGCACACTATTCCTACTCCCAACCCCTTCAAGCACTGTGCGCACCATTGTGCGCGCCAAGACAGTGCATCGAAAATAAAAGGACATTTCAAATATGTCGCATAACTTTGAAACACTTCTGATTGGACGTGTGCTGCAAGTTTGATTAATATGTAAGGGTTAGAATGCAGATGGCTCCTTGCTTGCTCTCGGTGTCAGTATGTCGTCACGTAGCAGGTTTCCCTTCTTTTATTTTTATTTTTTCACAATTTTTTTACATCAGGCATATTTCTCAAGTGGCTGGATACGTGCTTTAGACATGGAAATGATAATGTTCTCATCTGACGTTACCGCAGAGAGTTCTCGCATGAAGGCCACATTCTGTAAACTTGACAAAATGCCCTGAAGAATTGAAAATCATTAATCTATTATGCAGATGTATGCTTTTCATGATAGTGAAGATGCAAGAAATACGATCAAACTAAATTTTGAATGGAAGGGAAATAATTGGCATCTGAAGGGATTAAAGACAAGTTGATAATTTATGCATAAAAATTATAACTTCAGATACATGCAAAAATAATAAAGAAAACAAAATTGTCTACCATGAAGCGGCAAGCTTGCCGATGCAGACACTGGATCATGCTGGAACGCTGAGAAAGCATTTTGACCCAAGTTGCAGAGTTCTTCTAGCTCTGTAGCAAGCTGCTCTGGCTCCTTTTTCAGGCTGGTAAAAAAAAAAAAGTAGCGATGTTTCATTTCATGAATGCTGGTTACACACAAGAGTATGGGCAACATTGCTATATAATTGCGATAGCCATGGTATGGCCAGTCCAGATGAATTTCTGCCATAGTGGTCTGTAGGAAGTGGCCATAGTGGTCTGCCATAGTATTTCTATATGAAGTTCAAGGGTGATAGCATCGTCTCCGCGTGCAGTAGGCTGTATATGCAAGTGAAACTAAGCGACAATGAGCCGAATCGCATGCAAGGGAGGAAAGCAGGGAGGTAGCGTGGGAGAGAAGGGGGGGGGGGGGGTAGGGATGTAACTTGCATTTCGGCAGTAACTGCATACTTTCTGTGGCCGCACGCACCCTATCTTCATTGATTGAAAGTCCTTTATTACAGAATGGGGAGGCACAAGTATTCTGTGGGGATGGACGGGGCGGGGCGTTGCCAGTCTACAAAGTCACTCACATGGCTAGTTAGGGTTTCCAGTCAATTGAGTGATAGTCACTTGTGCTGAGGCTGTGTGCAGTGAGGACTGGTTTATCAGTCCCCCTAAACCATCCTGATCAGGCCACTCTGACTGCCCTATTTAGCAATTAATAACTGTGTGTTAGAATCAGTGAACGCAATCTGCAGATGGCTTATACCTTTGTGCGTGCTGCATTCTGGCTGCTCAGTTTGCATTGAAGCAACAGACAGCACGAAAGTCACTTCGCTTGCTGCTTCTGCCGCTCTTACTCACGGCGTTTTGACAGCGAGTGTCCGCAGTCATAGAATGTGATGTGTTCATGCTTGCCTGTGCATGCTGAGAGGCGGTCAACCCAGTACACCTCTGCCTACCCTCCTTCTCTGCAACACTTTGCCTATTTTCTCTTTCCCCGCTTTGCTCAATTCCACCTAGGCTTTCCTCTAGGTGGCGTTGCTTTGCCACACGCACAGCGCACTCTTTCATACTTTTCCCAGCATGCAATTCTCTTCTCCACCTCCAGGCACCTTCCTCCTCCGGTGCCTGCTATTTTCGCAGCTTCAAGCATTGCATCACCGACTTTACCAGCAGGCCACTCACGCTTGCATGTAGAATGAAAAAAGAGAAGGAACCACTGACCTAAAATTAGAACTTTAATTTCAAACTGATACAGCAACATGCTTACAATGCCAAATGAAAGCTCTAGTACAACATGCACATTTTTTCCTTTTTTTTTACATAAGTAGGAACGGAGAAATGACTCCTGTAGGCAACCTCTACATTAATTACATGAAATTTATTGCATATAAAAGAAACATTCAAATATCAGCAACCATTAAAAGCAGGTTTTTGGCTCTGACCACCAAATTACAATAAGAATTACAAGATTACTAAACCTGAAAACTTTGATATGCCGAGTTAAACACTGTACCATAGGAATGAAGATATACAGACATTCATGACCTGCTAGGAAAGCTGTCAAGGCAATTAAAGCATGGGAAAGTGTCACTGCAAAATTTATACCATACTGCTACTTTGTAAAAAGGTTGCTGAGGTGCTACGACAAATGTAATGAGCTCTCAAATGTTCTAATTTACAATGTCAGTTTTGTCTAAATGAAATGACCTAAAAAGGGGTATTTTTACTAAACCATGTTTGTCCTGAACACGGAGGTAGAGAGTTGCCGTCATTATTTTAAAAACATTGCACTTTGTGATTTCTGGCAATTTTCGGAGGAAGATTTGAGGTTCCAAGCTATATTATGACTGTGCTCAGATAAGAAAATCGGAATGAAGTACTATACATATAAACGAGACTTGTTAATTATAAAGTAGAGTGTAATCTGCCTCAGTCGAGTAGCAGGAAATATAAAGGATAACTTTTACCTTTTAGTGTGACAATGCAATGTTACAAATGCTCCAAGAGTGTGTTTGCATGCCGACGATAGGTAGCAGCCAGGAAGATAAATATAAAAGCAATCAATCCACAACTTCCTCGTCAACTTTTGTTGTGCACACTTGAGTTGTCCTCATCAAACATGCATTCAACTTTAAAAAACTATTATCAAACAGGCCAATAATGCATCGCTACTTATCGTTTTAGATTAGACACCATGCACTTAAAAAAATTCAGTTCTTATCAAGAAGCACTGAAACAAGCATTTGCACATCCAGCGGTCTGAATGAATCAAGGTGTATTAACTGTTTTCTTCATAATTTTTTTTTTGCTTTAAATAACTGGCACGTGAGTGCTACTGTGTGCTGTCTTTTGCCAAGATCGGTCACTTTGCCAATCATTGTAGCTTTACAGATGCCATTTGCACACCATTTAAGCTAGTATTGGCCACTCAGCGCAATAGAGAAAAAGAGAAAGAAGATAACTGAAAGAAAAGGAACATCACAATAGCTCACCTGTTTTTTACATAACAACAAAACAGGGAACTTGAAACTTGAGTTCTGCACCAATTACTGGCTGAGCACTTGCACCGCTCCCCACTCCTCAAGTGATTTCATCTGGCCACCAGCCTACACTAGAGCTAAGAAATTTTCTATTGTTTTTCTTGTTTTCTATTGAAACATTTTTATTATTGTCTTTAAAGTAGGCCCATGACAGTACTTATCATGGTGGGTCAGGGTAGCATGCTTACTTGGTGAGGTATAGCCGGAGGAATAGGGCACCAATAGCATTGTCTTGGGGCCTAGGACTAGCAAGGTATTTGTGTGCAGCATCCTGCAGTGCATCCTGAAGATTGCTGCCGCGTTCAAACATTGGGCAACCGTCGGTTGTAAGGAGCCGGAATGCACAGAGACGAACCTGAATGAAATGAGGGCCTCAGCTTGCAATAGAGAAAATGGTGGTGCTTCAGCTCTGTTCACTACTCTGCAAGTACACAGGCTGTCCGACAGCTCTTTGCAGTTGTTACTCAGCATAATTTGCAATATCTTACATTCTGAAGTGGGGAACTTTGGTATTTCCCGTTGCTTTTTTTTAGCACTGTGCTGCAGCAGACATAACACAACTTAAAATTTGTTGAACATGCTGGTATGAAAATCTTGACAAACTTATGTGTAATTAATTAATTAATTAATTTGGGGGATGACCATTAGAGGATGTCAAGTGTTCTAACTCAAGAACTATAATAGATAGCTCAAAACTGATTTCAGTTATGATATCAGCATAACAAATCAAGTTCAAATTGTAAATGAGAACTTCCAATTTTTCACATCATGAGAGCTCTTGTGGTGAAATTTTGTGCATGTGGTAACATTAATAGGCTCAGCACCAATATGAAGAGAATATACATTAATTGAAGTCAAAGCGCTGGATTGACATGGACAAGAAAGATGACAGGACGCTTGCTACATAGTAGTAGCGCACGCCCTGTCGTCTTTCTTCTCTGTATCAATCCAGCACTATGACTTCAATTGATGCAATGAAGCAACTGGCCCAAAAATCTGCATTCCTGGATAAACATTAATTTAATCTGGCGGTGCAGTGCAGTGTAGTGCACTGGAAACAGCCAAACTGTCATTTCGCACTGGGCTCAATTTCATAAATCCATAAATCTTTCCATAAATCCTTTTATGGAAAGTACAAAACAATGTTGGAAGACAAACGACCTACTCAGGAACTGCTAAGCCAAAAGATGTGCTTAGTAGCTATCATATTTAAGCTATACTTCAGCGGCAAAATAAAATGATGGAAGATCTCCATTGTAATGGTCTCTAATTGTGCTGCAGTTCTTCTACACACATGTGCATACCTGGTTACCTCTGATCCACAACAGGTCGACAAGGTCTACTCATAGCCCACTCAACACTTAGCTCACCTCAACTAGACTTGCTATTAGAACTCAAATAAATTAGTGTAACGTTGCCACAAAAGTAGTACTATAATACGGCAGCTACCTAAAGCAAAGTTAGCGCACAAACAACTGTAACTTGGCACTTCGATAAGTGTGTATATAAATGCTTAGCTAAAAAAATGTGTTCTTTTTACCTCTAGTACATTATGAAAAAGAGCTTTGAGAAAGGCTGCCTTTATGCTCTTATGCATCGGTTCCAGTTCAAAGCGACCCATCTCAGAAGCAAAGAACTTTTCCAAGGTGTCTAAAAGAAAGAAATAGCACATGAAATCAATTGCAAAAGCATTACAAGGCACATTCTCTTCCATGTTCAAAAAATAAAGAAAAAGCAAAAATCAGCTTGCATAGCTAATAACATATCTGTTTGTATTATACAATGGAACTCTTGCTTTTGTGTGTGTGTGTGTGTGTGTGTGTGTGTGTGTGTGTGTGTGTGTGTGTGTGTGTGTGTGTGTGTATGTGTGTGCATGGGTGTGCCAAATACAAAAGTGCATACTTGAGAACACATTATAGGAGGGGGCTTTAGCTCTTACAGTCCCTAAGCAAACAACATGCGAGATGGAGAAATGCCCTCCTTATGCAAACACTGTACCAAGTTAAATGAAATGAAACATTTAAAAACAGTAATCTAAGTTCTGCGACTATTTATGGCAGATTTTTTTCATTGATGCCCTCAAATGTTATTAAGGTGCCGATCTGTGCAAGTCATAATTGCAAATCCATAGTGCTTTCAGTAAAGCATACACAACACACACAGCTTTAAAAAAAAAAAAAAACACGGTATAGAACATAGACAGAGTGGTGTCTTTCAACTTATTTTATCTTCACATATGCACAGATACATATAAACATTTATTGCCTTATCTAAACAAGAGACATTCAATCAACAGTTGAAAAGAAAGAAAACAAAAAGAATGCGTGTGGTAATATGTGATGAAGAATCAGCATCACGAGCCTCGCCTTACTCATGACCATGAGATGAATGCCAGCTTGTTACCTGTCAAGCGGATCGATGCCAAAGACATGCAACTACCGGCTACATGAATGAATTCTGTTGCTCATATTTCTCGCGTAAAAGTGAAAAAGAAAGAAAAAAAAATATTTATGCACCATGTTTACAACTCCCACAAATCTGTAACAAAAATAGCCATCACAATCCTGTAAACTGCATCTGACTGAGGGTCTACAGCGGATAAAATTGGCACACTGCAGGGTACCGAGGAGCCCTTGGCTGTCATGTTTACTGTGGAAGCCAGTCTGGCCATGGACACAGGTGTGCTTGCAATGGCCGAGGAAATCACCCAGTCACGCCCAGAGTGCTATCTTTTCGGGTGAACTTCAGCCTTGTCATCACAAGAGTTATGGCGACGCAACACTACTATCATCACGTTGAACTTCAAGAAATACCATTACTATTTGGTGGAGAGGACTTTTGTGAATTCCATTAAGACAAACTAGCAGCTTTACATAGATTGAGAACTACCACGCTAGCTGTGTTTGCTTTAACCTCTACACCCTTTGAACCTTGATATAACGAACACGGATATAACTGATTATCAGATATAACAAAGTAAATAAAGAATTTGGTTTTTGCACTCGGTTGATTGGTCTTGACTGGACCACAACCAACAAGCAAGCATGGTGATCTCTTGTCATCCCACCAATCGCACTGTGTATTAGCGATGATGCAAAGTGCGTGCGTGTAATTTACTGCTGTTCCCATGCCCATATCGGAAAAGTTTGGCAGCATTTGACAAGGACTCCTGTAAAACGTGAGGGTGAAAGCCTGCTGCACACTTGGGAATGCATTAAGCTATACGATGGGCGAGGCCAGACCTCTTGCAAGACATAACGAGCCACAGTGTGAAGTACACGTGTGGCGCTTTCGGTCGGCCTCTTCAACGACACATGCGAGCATGATTTTGGCTTCTAGCGCGAAGTGAAACAGGGACACAGAAAGGAGCAGACAGGACGAGCGCTAACTCTCAACTAAATTTTTATTGAAACGAAGAACATATATATAGGTGATTGCAAAAACCGTAGCATCAGAACATGACAATGTAAAAGACATCAGTTAAACATATCAGTAGGTATGGAAGTCGAAGAACAAAAATTATTTCAGATTATTACACGTATTGCGAAGGTACTGGAATTCGCAATCTAACAGAGACAACGAAGCATGACTGACGCAAGTGTCTCCTAATCTTTTTATGTGGAAAGCCTCGATAATCTCCCTCGTGGTTTGGGATCTGTGTCTAGAAAGAATTTTTGTGTCTTTAAAGAAAGGTTTGCATCCACAATCGAAACAATGTGCGGCTAAATGTGATGCGTTAGGGTTGTTTAGTGAATGTTTGTGTTCTTTCAGTCTAATGTTAATGCATCTACCACTCTGTCCAATGTAAGCTTTCCCACATTCGAGTGGAATCTGATAAACTATGCCCGTGTTGCAAGGCACTAAAGGGGACACATGTTTAACTCCGCAATCATCTTTTCTTTTTTTGCCTTCCTGTTCAAGTCTCCTATTTATCAAAGGGCACATGTTAGCCAACTTTCGTGGGGCCGAGAAAACGGTACTGACGTCATACCTATTGGCCACATTCCTTAAACCATGGGATAATCTATGTACGTAGGGTACTACAGCAAACTTTGTATCTTTTTTCTGATTTTCTTGTTTCTCACCAGGGCTTTTAACCCATTTTGCAAGTTTTTCGCAGGTTAGTGATAATAGATGCACGGGATAGCTAGCCTTTCCAAGCCTTTCTATCTGTTGTGAAAAACTTTGTTGCATATTGTGCGGACATGATTTAGTAATGGCAGACCTAAGAGTTGAATAAGCTATCCCCTGTTTAACAAGTTTGGAATGGCAAGAAGAAAATTCTAACAGTGGCTTCTTGGCCCTAGGCGAATAATGCCAACAGACATGCTCATCCTGGAACGTTAAGCACAGATCTAGAAATTGTAATTTGTTGCCCTGGATAATTTCTAGCGTGAAACCTAGGCCCCCACCACATTCCAGGGGTGGGGGCCACCACATTCCAGGGCAACAAATTACAATTTCTAGATCTGTGCTTAACGTTCCAGGATGAGCATGTCCGTTGGCATTATTCGCCTAGGGCCAAGAAGCCACTGCTAGAATTTTCTTCTTGCCATTCCAAACTTGTTAAACAGGGGATAGCTTATTCAACTCTTAGGTCTGCCATTACTAAATCATGTCCGCACAATATGCAACAAAGTTTTTCACAACAGATAGAAAGGCTTGGAAAGGCTAGCTATCCCGTGCATCTATTATCACTAACCTGCGAAAAACTTGCAAAATGGGTTAAAAGCCCTGGTGAGAAACAAGAAAAACAGAAAAAAGATACAAAGTTTGCTGTAGTACCCTACGTACATAGATTATCCCATGGTTTAAGGAATGTGGCCAATAGGTATGACGTCAGTACCGTTTTCTCGGCCCCACGAAAGTTGGCTAACATGTGCCCTTTGATAAATAGGAGACTTGAACAGGAAGGCAAAAAAAGAAAAGATGATTGCGGAGTTAAACATGTGTCCCCTTTAGTGCCTTGCAACACGGGCATAGTTTATCAGATTCCACTCGAATGTGGGAAAGCTTACATTGGACAGAGTGGTAGATGCATTAACATTAGACTGAAAGAACACAAACATTCACTAAACAACCCTAACGCATCACATTTAGCCGCACATTGTTTCGATTGTGGATGCAAACCTTTCTTTAAAGACACAAAAATTCTTTCTAGACACAGATCCCAAACCACGAGGGAGATTATCGAGGCTTTCCACATAAAAAGATTAGGAGACACTTGCGTCAGTCATGCTTCGTTGTCTCTGTTAGATTGCGAATTCCAGTACCTTCGCAATACGTGTAATAATCTGAAATAATTTTTGTTCTTCGACTTCCATACCTACTGATATGTTTAACTGATGTCTTTTACATTGTCATGTTCTGATGCTACGGTTTTTGCAATCACCTATATATATGTTCTTCGTTTCAATAAAAATTTAGTTGAGAGTTAGCGCTCGTCCTGTCTGCTCCTTTCTGTGTCCCTGTTTCACTTCGCGCTAGAAGCCAAAATCATGTTACCGTACCAACTCGCCCAACTGTCTATCCTTTTACATGCGAGCACTTTATGCACTACCTAAAGTTGCAGCATGCTTGTCGCCAGTAAGTGTTACAAATGTGTAACACAAGCCAAACACAATGACGCGGCATCCTTTCGGCAGGGGAAAACAGCACTTGCGGCCAAATGCCTTGCACCCGCTGCTTCGCATGTCGCACCTTGTTTCTCATTTGGAGAGCATCCTCTGCCGTAGTGCACTTCCAAGTCGTACCGTGCAATGTGCCAGACCCCGGGTGAGCGTCTTCCACCGCCGTCTCTCTCGCTTCGCAGTCGAATGTTACCACAACCCCCACCGCATGACGTCAGCAACACAACACCTGTTTTTTTGCCTGTACTCGCCACTCATTTCCCTCCTGACCTGCCACTCGCTCAGAGAAGGTCACAAGGTTTTTTTTTGTACCACTTGACCAGATGCCGCATTTTTTTCAAGGCCATCGTGCAATGAGCCACTTAAGGCTTTAACAAGTAAAAAATGTGCCATCAGAACTCTCGGAGACCCTTTGCTGGCCCATGAGAAGCATTACACTTGCTTTCTTCCATGTATATGTGATCGCATTTTTTTTTCTTGCCCATATCAAAGCATGTGGCTATAAAGAATATGGTATATAACGAGATTTAACTCTATCAGGTGCAACTAACAGAATCATACATCTGTTTTTGCTGCAGGGTCATGAAGCTGTAAACATTATACTCAAATCTTATCCTTCCTTATGTAATTTCACGTTTTTCATGAATTTTTGCATAACATGCGATTTTCTTTAATGAAAATATGCTCTCAGCAGTCCCTAGAGCTTGACTTTTTCTATTAAATGCAGCAAATATTATCCAGATAAGTTCACTAGTTGTGCAAAGACCGGCATTTCTGTTTCACATACATATATCTTAATTGGTAGATTACAAGCCAAACCTTTACCTTAATAGATCAAAATAATGGACCAATAGATGCATACGAGTCACATATATGGTAACCACTACCATGAGCACTACCATGACTATATGAATGAATAGAGTTTATTGATAGGAAAGACAGAGAGGTCGACCTGAGCTAGTGCGCTCTAGTCTGCTACTCTGCACTGGGGAAGAGGGAAGGGGAGTGAAAGTATTGGGATGGATGATGATGATAAGAGAAGTGGTGAGTGCTATAATGACTATATACAATAATGACTATCATTACTATAATGACTATAAACAACCACTTAACTCACTGAGCTATCCATCTTCCAAATGTATTATCAAGATTAACCCTACAGAATGTTTCCACAGCCCAACAGCAAGCCATCATCTATAGTGCCAAGCTGTACAAGGAGACACATTTCAGGTAATTACAAATGCACTTGCCTGTCTTGTGTGTTGATCTTTGTTTCCCAGATGGGTCCACACGAAAAGTATTTGCAAGAGACTCAAGGACCAACAATGAAGTTATGGCCCTTTGGTAATTGGCACCTGGAAACAGGTTCTTCACAGCCACTGCCATGATTTTTCTGACGAAGCCTATGGGTACATAAAATATGCACAAGGCAAGATGTCACCTACATTGGTCACTTACAGAATGTTCTATAAAAACGTAGCATTTATAAGGAATCTCAATGTAAATGGCTCCTCTTGCTTAACTGTTGACTTATCTGTGCTGGAATTTCACACACAAGCTGAACTTTGCCGTGGGTTTTGTTTATTAACATGCTTAGATGCAGTACTTACCCACTTTTCTCAGAATAATTAAGTACACATTATCTGTGGTGATGCTAGGCAGAAAAATGTGGGTCTTTATTAGCAGAAAAGACAGTGACACTACGTGTTTCCTGAGTACTCAAACCATTTTGCATTCAGTAGCTTCCGTAGTTGGCATTAACTAGCCCTGCCTAGCTTAAGGGACCTTTGAACACTTTTCAAGCCACCGTCTTGTGCTTACAGGTTGCGTGGATTGACTGTTGGAGAGATAAATACAAGAATCGCCGAGACAGGCGTACACAGTCCGAAGTTATTCAGTCAAGAAATGCCAAAAAACAAGAAGAGTGACTGCCCTCAACTCAAGAGCAGTTATTTGTCCCCATTTCTCTCACCCACTGACGTAAACTCTCGCTGGTAAGAGCCCAAAGTGCCTATGTAGTGGAAGTTTGCACTCCATGGTTGCCTACATGTTCCACGCTCACGGTTTCCGATTACATTGGTGTGCCCTAGTCGAGCAACCCAGAACTGCGCAATGTCTCTAGTTAAGCTTTAATTTAGTGTAGCACCACGGACGACAATAATGGTGCACAGAAGTAAGAAACCTGCACCACAAGAACAACGTGCGAAATGAGGCAGCGAGGCGATAAGGTTGCTCAGGAGTGTACAAAAGCGAGAATAGAAGCTTTTGTGCTCAGAGGCAAGAGGTATGCCACCATTCCAGAGGTAAACAACAGCCAGCTATCAGTTACCTGATATGGAAACATGGGGGCAACTTGCTGAGTGGTGAAGCAAAATGTACTTTATCAAGCGGATGAATTAGACACTCTTTGAGAACAAAATACAAAAAAAAAGAAAGACAGAAAACAATCATAAACGGCCATCAAAAAGAAAAGCAACAGCAACAAAAGTGCGTATAGCAGACGTCCATTAATTCGACTCAATTTAATTTGATCAGGACTGAAGGTCCCGGCCAGTGCCCATGCATTTCTATGGGCCCAAACTTTCATTATTTTGATCCTAAAATTGGCCTTTGCCGGATAATTAGAACTTGACAAGTCAGCATGCATGTACATGACCCCTGCGGTGACCTCAATAGCGACACCTTTAGTGGCAGCATGCCTTGGCAGAGCTTAGTGGACAGCAAATGTGTTGAACACACGCCATCCCCCGTCGAAAATGCTCATTTTCGGCCTGCCCTAGACAGATTTAACAAAAAAATAATGGTAGCTCACAATGTCCATTTACAGAACTTACCAGATTCTTACGCATGCATTTTTCCCCAATTATATTGGACCAAAAATTGCCTTTGTGGTGCTATCCAGTACAAAACCACAACTGCATCTGCATGCTTTACCACATAAAACTGTATTGAAGCAAAGCGAAACTGACTCCAAGAAACCGTGTGGCAATTGTGCCACACATATTAAATCTTTGTCCATTTTTCTTGCTAGAAAATAGGGCGTGCAATGAATTTTGCCTTTGTTTAGGAGCTTTAATGTAATTTCTATGTCGTCTCAATTTGGGCACCCAGAAATCAGGTGTGTGTTAGGTTTGGGAAAATACTGTCAAATGAAGCAATGATGCATTTTGGCTTTTTTTCTTCATCATCTTGTTTAATTCAACCTGCTAAATATTTTGAGAAATTTTATCGGTTCTGTCGGAGTCCAATTAACAAAAGTTAACCGTTTGTATTATGCATGTAAATGTGTAATGTATGCATGCATACAAGTCCTTTCTGCAACTAATAAATAGTTGACAGTCAGCACCTATGTTATTCTGTCTTTTGTTGTTCCTGTTCCTGCGCAGCTTTTCTTGAAAATCACACAAGATTTTTTCAGCATAGTTCACGACCCCTATCTAATGGTCTTGCAAAGTGATACCTACAGAAGGCTGATGTGTAATGCTTTTCCAGTGTGCCAGTCTGAGAGTGTCTCTGTTTTTGTCGTGATGCTTTGCTGAACTCCGACACAACACTCTCTCGCAGAGCCACAAAGACATTTTCAAGCTGCACAACAAGCCTTGACCGGAACCAAGAGTCGTCGACATTTAAGTTGGCCTTCACAAATTGAAGTATATCTAACAGGTCAGCCTCTGGTCGTCCTGAAAGTGCAAAAAAAAAAAAGTTTTGCATTCATTACATGTTTGTAATATTTACTGAGGGCTCATATGTATCGTTACTTACGAACAGCTGTAATATACAATGTGTATAAAATTAAATTATCAAGGCCTCAAGTTGCTTTCAAAATAAATATAGAATGGCTCATCTCCTATATCACAGGGGCTCAACAGAAAAATTTGATACCTTGCGAAGTAATCCAAGGAAATTTGGTTAGCAACTACATTTTTAAAAACATCAACATTGTTACACAAGCTATGGCACCAACCAGTCTTCAGCATTAACAATAAACTTATCAATGCAGCAAACAACACCATTAATGGATCAATCAATCAATCAATCAATCAATCAATCAATCAATCAATCAATCAATCAATCAATCAATCAATCAATCAATCAATCAATCAATCAATCTTTAAAGTTTCTTACAGAAATATAAGAAGCTACCGTATTTACTCGATTCTAAGCACCCCCTTTTTTTTCACGATCGTGATGCCCAAAGTGAGGGGGTGTGCTTAGATTCAAAAAATCTAGAATGACCCCCCCCCCCCTCCCTCTTTTAGCTGCGACATCACGACGAGACGAGTGCGAGAAATAACATTTAAGATTGGTGCACACAGTGAACCCACCGCTTGTGTTGGATGCTCAGTTACTATCACTGCCACTCGAGTTCATCGCACCGCTTGAACCACCGTTCTCGGTATCCCACAGCAGGTCGTCTTCCCTTCCGTTGAAGTGGTTTGTGGTCGAGCAGTTCTTAAATGATTTGACCCCTACGTCCACTTGGACCCGCTTCCAAACGTCCGAAATCCAATTTGCGATGGTTGATGGGGACGCTTTCTGCAGCTTTCGCCATACATCCGTACAGTCCGGCTGTACGGCGTACTCGCACCATGTACGCCGTACAGGCGTCCGTGGCCACCTCGGGACTCTGACGGCTCCGGCTCGATGACAGAGTGAGCAAGCGCGCTTGGCGGCCTTGGCTACGCGCGCTTCCTAACAAATAGGGGGGTGCTTAGATTCGCATGCAAACTTCTTTCCGAATTTTTTCGTGAAAATAGAGGGGGGTGCTTAGAATCAGGGGGTGCTTAGAATCGCGAAAATACGGTATTACTATTATACAAGCAGAATCCCAGAACTTTCTCCATGACTGTTGCAGGGGTCTGTTAACACATCGGACTATGAAGAACTTTGACACTTCATATCTACAGAAGCTTAAAGCGGGTTCCATACCTTGTGGGATCATACTACTGTAAAAAAGTGAAAATATTCTGCAGCAAGCAAGCAGCTGCAATCAATACTGATGTTCTAACAAATCAGTCTATAAGGACCAATGATTATGCAAGCAAAGTGTGCCATGTTGAATGTAAGTACATAATGTATCGTATCTTGGGCGCCGAGCGCCACACGTGTTCCGCGCAAGCGCATTGTATGTCACTATGCATGCACCATGTGCATGCTGTGCAAACAACTTATCTGTTATTGATAAATAGGCACACCCCTTCCTAAAACCTATATACGTACACATGTTCAATAAATCGGGGTTCTTTCCCCCACTGCCTTGGCCCAGCATGTTCGTCTCCCTAGACACTACGATACATGGTGTCAGGAGTGGGATGCGTAGTCAAGCACGGCTTTGATCTTCAACGGGCAGCACCGTAGGGACTACGCAATGGATTCATTGAGAGCGCCTGGTCCGTTAAACATGACGGGAGAAGCGAGCAAGAATTGGCAGACGTTCAAGCAGAGATTCGAACTCTTCCTTGCGGCATCAGAGCCGGATGACAAGAAGCGATCAGTGTCGTCGAAGACAGCGCTGTTTCTCAGTGTCGCAGGTGAGGACGCCATCGAGATATTTAATACGCTGAGCTTCGCAGAAGGCGAAGACAAGGCCGACTACGCGACGGTCATCAAGAAATTTGACGATTACTTCAAGTTGCAGACCAACGAAGTACATGAACGCTACATATTTCGGAAGAGAGTTCAAAGCCAAGGTGGGCCATTTGAACACTTCCTGCGGGACCTGAAGCAACAAGCATGGGCGTGCAATTTCGGCGCGCTTCAGGATTCTATGGTCCGAGACCAGATTGTGTACGGAACCAACGACGACAAGGTGAGAGAAAAGCTTCTCAGGGACTGTGAGTTGACATTGCAGAAGGCTGAGCACGTCTGCAAGGCAGCCGAAACATCGGCTCTCCGCCAAGAAACTTGGGAACGAGGTCAAAAGCAAGTAGACACCATTCGCAATGCATGCTCGTATCCAAAAATGGCGCAAGCCAAGATGTACAAATGCTTCAAGTGCGGACGCACGCATCAGCCTAGAGACTGTCCCGCGTACGGACGAACGTGCAGAAAATGCCAAAGGAGAAATCACTTTGCGATTTGCTGCAGAGCCACCAAGCTGGTCGGTGAAATTCAAGATCACGAAGATGACTTCAGCGTCTTAGAGGTGTCTACAAGAGCCGTCATAAGCGAACGCGACTGGATGGTTCGAATGAACGTCAATGACGTTTCGGTCGAACTAAAAGTCGATACAGGGTCTCAGGTCAATTTGATGCCCGTTGGAATATACAAAAGGATGCGCCCAAGCCCTGAAATGAAGCAAAGTAGCGTGGTGCTACATTCGTACAGTGGAGACACGATCAAACATCTTGGAGTCATCCAAACGGAAGTAACGCTGGGTGACCGAACTGTTCCTCTCGAATTTTTTGTGGTGCGCAAAGGTCGCGCAATCCTAGGCCTACAAGCAACCAAGCGACTTGGACTGCTCTCGCGCGTCCACAGCGTATCACAGGACGACTGTGAAGAAATCGTGAAAGAATTTCGTCACATTTTCACTGGGACAGGCTGCGTGAACAAAGTGTATCACATGGTTCTTCGAGACAACGCCGAGCCAGTCATTCAACCAGTTCGACGCGTACCGTTGGCCCTGACAGAACCATTACGGGGTGAACTTGAGAGGATGGAGCACGCCGGAATCATCACAAAAGTCACCGAGCCTACTGACTGGGTGAGTCCCTTGGTGATTGCTAGAAGAAAGAATGGGAAAATTCGTCTCTGCATTGACCCTCGTAAAATCAATGAGTGCATAAAGAGGGAGCACTACATGATGCCGCGACGAGAAGATATAGAAGCTGAGTTAGCTGGTGCAACTGTATTTTCCCGCTTAGACACTAACTCTGGATTTCACCAAATCCCCTTGGATGACTCGACATCGCGCATTTGCACGTTGTCAACCCCATTTGGGCGTTACCGCTTTTTACGATTACCCTTCGGCATATCGTCCGCCCCTGAGGTGTTCCAAAAAACGCTGAATGAAATTTTCGAAGGCCTTCCCGGCGTGAAAATATACGTGGACGACATTCTGGTATGGGGCTCGTCCGTAGAAGAGCACAATGAACATCTGAAATCTGTGCTGCTAGCAGCAACACGCGCCGGCTTAACCTTCAATCCTGATAAGTGCAGTATCGGCGTCCATGAAATTGAGTTTCTTGGAGATGTCATCGATAAAGCAGGCATCAGGCCGAGCCCGGCGCTGATTAATTGCATGCTGCACATGCCGGCCCCAGAAGACAAGCTCGCGGTGCAAAGGATGCTAGGTGTCGTCAATTATTTCGGCAAGTTTCTTCCATGTTTAGCTCAAAGAACAGCGCTTCTGAGGAGCTTGATCAGACAAGACGTTGTCTTTGAATGGACCAATAACCACGAAAAGGAATGGCGAGAACTATGTGACTACCTCAGCACACAGCCCATGTTGTCGGTATTCGATCCGGCCAAAGAAACAAAAGTGTCATGCGATGCATCCCGAGACGGTATCGGAGCCGCTTTGTTACAGTGTCACAACGACACACGGAAGCCCGTGGCATATGCATCGCGAGCGCTTACCGAAACGCAACAGCGTTATTCTCAAATTGAGAAAGAAGCTATGGCCGTGGTCTTTGGCTGCGAAAGATTTAATCATTTCGTCTATGGTCGACAATTTACTGCTGAAACAGACCACCGCCCTTTGATTGCTATCTCGCAGAAGGCGATTGGTGATATGCCGCCGAGGTTGCAAAGATTTTTTCTGAGATTGCTGTGTTATGACGTTCAATTAAAATTTGTTCCAGGTAAGCAGCTCCTCCTGGCCGACATGCTGTCCCGTGCCACAACCAAGACAATGGCCTGCGACCTCGACAGCAACGATGTAGAGGTGCACGCCGTGAGTACGGTTTCCTCACTTGTTAGCGAGAACACATGGAGGCGGCTGGCTGCGGAAACGGCGCGTGACGAACAGCTAAGAAACGTGCTGCGAGATCTAGAAGCTGGAAAATGCCTGGACGGGCTGTGGAAACGATTCGCAGGCGAGTTATCACACGTGAAAGGAGTGTTGCTCAAAGACTGCAAAGTAGTTATTCCGGCTAGCATGAAAAGAGAGACACTGGAAAGAATTCATCAAGGGCACTTGGGAATCAACAAGTGCGAAGCCAGGGCAAGACAGTTAGTTTTTTGGCCAGGAAGGAATCGGACATAGAATCTTTCGTGCAGACATGTTCTATCTGCAAAAAGTATGCATATAGCCAACCTCGAGAGCCTCTACTGATGCGCCCGGTGCCGGACCAACCGTGGTACCGTGTCGGCATTGACATTTTTGAATACGGTGGGAGGTCGTACCTGTGCGTTTACGACGCCCTGTCCAACTTTCCCGAAGTGGAACTACTCAAAGACACCACGGCCAAAACAGTGGTTGACGCAACAAGTTCGATCTTCGCAAGACACGGCATTCCCATAGAAGTTTGTTCTGACAATGGCCCTCAATTTTCATGTCGCGAATTCGCGTTATTCTCACAATTGTACGATTTTAGGCATGTCACGTCTAGCCCGGGATACCCACGTTCTAATGGGTTGGCAGAAAAAGGCGTTCAGATAACTAAGCGTATCCTCAAGAAAACGACGGAAGCGAAACAAAATTTCTGGTTGGGACTGCTCGCTTTCAGGCCAACTCCACTCGAGTGCGGTGCATCGCCCGCTGAGCTGCTGATGGGGCGAAGGCTCCGCACAACAATCCCCGACGTTCAAGGCAACCCCAGTCACGAGGTGATCTGGCGCCTTCAGACAGACCACTCTAGGGGATCAGCGGCACACCTGAGCCCTGGAGATACGGTCCGGATCAAGAAAGGTGCATGGGACACGAAAGCAAAGGTACTCAAGCCGGCTGGTTACCCGAGGTCGTATACAGTCGTCACTGAAAACGGCACGGTGTTGAGGCGCAACCGGCAGCACCTGCTACTGACCCGGGAGCCCTTCCGACGCAGCGTACAGGAAGACGACGACGATGACTTCGAGAGAAACTCGGGCCAAAGAAATGGGTCGGCACCTAGCTACACAGAATGTACAGCCCCGTCTATTCCCTCTGAGCCCTGTGCCCCAATTAGTGTCTCATCCACACCAGCCCCAAGGAGGTCGCTCAGACAACGTCGACCGCCTCAACGACTGGCCTACGACGAGAACTTCGCGCGAGTGCCTTGAACTAAAGTGCCTGACAATTTTCATTAATGTTATTTTCCCATTTCTTGTTTTGTTTTTCGTACAAAGGAAGATGTATCGTATCTTGGGCGCCGAGTGCCACACGTGTTCCGCGCAAGCGCATTGTATGTCACTACGCATGCATCATGTGCATGCTGTGCAAACAACTTTTCTGTTATTGATAAATAGGCACACCCCTTCCTAAACCCTATATATGTACACATGTTCAATAAATCGGGGTTCCTTCCCCCACTGCCCCGGCCCAGCATGTTCATCTTCCTAGGCACTACGATACACATAATACAATCATGCATACAAACCAAAGTCATACCTGCATGAAGTATGTACGACGAGCAGCAGAGGCTGAACGCTTCTATCCGTATTGCATTGGATTGGTGTACAAGACACTGTGCCATCAGTGGCTTCTGCAAAAATGTGATATAAATTGATATAAACAATAGGGAAAAAAAAGGTGCTATGCACTGTAAGCTTTTGAGGATATATTGTTGTGTGAGATAAAGAAATCACCAATGCTTTCTTAAGCTTCTGCAAGTAATACACTGGAATTGCACTGAAAATATAAATCTGTTGAACAAAAGACTGATCGTATGGTACAGGTCGTGGAATGACGATCTTCATAGTTTGGACTTTCTAAGGGTTTAGCACCCAAGTTTCCACAGAGATTAAATATTGAGAGTGTAAAGCAAGACGATGAGACAGCTTACAGTTTAGAGAAAATAATCCATGAAGTTTTTGTTGAAAATGTGTTCTTACATAAATTTTCTCACAATCATCTTGAACAGTGCGAAGTGGTTCGAACAGGCATACCCAAAAGTTGCACTAGTGTTTTGTATGGTCCACGTTACTGTACTGAAATTAGTAACATAGGACAACTAGTACACATACAACATAACTTTATGTCTGTATCAGTAAGCATTTCACCTTTGTTCACAGCCACGCCAACTCCTTATAAAACTCCAGCAGGCTGTTAAGAAAAATACTGAAAACAGCCAAGTTTTCGACGAACATGTCTCAAATGTTAAACATTTATTATACTGTGGAACATTGTGTGGTCATGCAGGAGGGACCACACAAGTAACAAGCGAGAGTCATAAAGAGCAAGTAACAAGCAGACAAGCAAATAAAAGAAAAAATGAAAACAAAGATGCAGTAAAAGTAAGCAAGACATAAAGACAAATGATGTTATTTACAATCACAATAGAGGCGCTCTAATTTGCATGGAAAGTTGGTCAACAGCAGTTACAAAGCAGCCACAAAAGAATGCTGAATGTGGCAAACAAGATGTAAAAGCTACTGCGACATTATGAACTTGCCTCTAGCACCATGGATGTAAGCCCCGTCTGTACAGCAATACGACCTAGAGTCGCAAGAAAAGAAAGTGACATATTATCTCTCCCACATGTCTTGAAACTTTCTGCAAGCTCTTCTAGGCTGCCTGGTATGTTCTTCAGAGTCCACGGAAGTAAGTGAGTGGTCATGTTCTGAAGACACGTTCTGCAGAAGGAACAGTTCATAAACAAGGTTCACACAACGTTTCCGCATTCAAAGATATACAGACACATTGAATAGTGGGTGTGAAATCCCATAAGGTGAAGTCACTCATAAGAGGGCAAGTCTTTCATCCATATGATTTCTGGTGAATTTCAACTTTCACATTCGTAGTCACTTTGGATCTATGCCATTGTTGCATTACTCTGCTAAAAATCTTGCTTGCTTCTGTTCTTTTTAGCATTAACATGACTAAATTATTCCTAAATGCAGAGTTTGCAATGCACTGAGACACATTTTTTAACTGCAACAGCAGCTGAACATTTGAAACTGGGTTTTTTCTGTTTGTCCATTCACCTATACATCTTTTCCATCACATTATTGTCATTGTGGTGTCGCTATCACCATTGAGGAAAGATAAAGCTGTTTTTGCCATGCAATGACCAACTGATCCAAACAAACACAGGTGCTGTAGTGGAGTTCTCTTGATGAATCTTGGCTGCCAGACGTTCTTTAATGTGCACCCAATGATTAATACATGTTCATCATAATCACATTTTGCCCCATCAGAATCTGGCCACCTTGGTAAGGAATAAAACCCTCATGACCTTACTCTCAGCAGCAGAATGCCTTACCCATTGATCTACCATGGGGGTCGCCATGTAATGAAGAGAGACAAATGCAACATCAGTAAGAAGGTAATTACAACTTATTCTGGAGACAAGCAAAAATGATTTTGGCCTCAAAATAAAGGCAAGGCACTAGTGAGGGAAAGTTCAATAGCAATTAACTGAAAAAGGAGTCGGCAGAGGTTGTGTTCAATATGAGCCGCGCAACATGGTGCCCGTGATTGATGAGGCTCCAATACAGTGTGGCTTTGCTCGCAGCGGCCTATGAAAAATCAGTTTTATAAATACCAGTAATTGGAACGGTGTTTGGTTCTTCAATTTTTGTATGTTGGCACCGCTGTGCTGTCTTGGGGCCCCACCAACCACGAAAGCCACGTTGTAGCCGATATTGAACACGAATGTACATAATATGGTGAGCTGGGAGAAACTTGCTATACACAAAGACGCTGTCTGGAAATGGAATATTGCTGAGAGGAAAGGAATATCTGACACACTTGGAAATTGGAAACGCACTCACCCATCGTCACACCTGATGATGTCAACAATTGGTGCTTTCCAATACACAGACCACATTTCCTTGCTTGCCATTTGAGTCAAACTAAACGAGAGCCGCAGCAGGAGAGAGATCGGGAGAAGGAAATCAGATTTAAAAATCTTTTGACACTCAGAAAAACAATAGAAAGTGAAGTCTTCCTCTAAAAAATGTTTAAAAAAAGAACATTTCTGTACTTGGAAGTTAGACGCAGAGTTGTAATGAAAGTAAAAACAAGAATACATTATGAATTATATATAGTGACATTAGGAAATCCAGAGTGTTGAACTTAACGAGATATGACTAAAAATAAATGATAAAACAAATAGTACCCAAATGTCAGAGATGCTCTATAAACATCCACAGTTGCTGACACAAGGTGATTAGCCAGCAGTCCACGGATGGAGTGCACAGGAAAATCAGCATCTATTTTCAGACACTGCAAAGAAATTGAGATGAATGAAGGAAGTTTAACATAACACACGGTCACTTTGAGAAGGCCGTCACTGTGTGTTCTACAATGGCACACACTGCTCTAGCTAACATATACGGCCATATATCTTTTGCTGGTGTGAACTGGAATAACTTGCTAAGACACGCACAGTTCAACAAATACTATTCTTTTTTTTTTAAATCAATAAGATGCTCTTTTCTAAGCAGTACAACCAAACTCATATATTTTATTTAGATAGCCAAGAATAGGTGGCACCAGGAGCAGTCTTGCAAGCGCAAAAGTAAGGCTGCTTGCATCTGGAGACAGATAAAGCAACATGCTTAGAAAGGCATTCTTCCAGATGACACACTTCAGGCCATAATGTCAAAATGTCAGTGCTTTTGCTTGTGCAAAAACTTCCTGCGACACTTCTTTCTCTCGCACAATCTCTCTGCTTCAAGAATGAGGCCCGTCCTTGCATGCTGCATCTCTTAGCAGATCACAATGTGCATGCATGAGCTCATTCAAAATGAACCTAGTTTAGCACTGCTCTACAATGAGAGAGAACAGAGAATTGAAAGATAAGCAAGTGGCATTAGTTATACAAAGTTGGCCAAGCCCGTCTATGGTACACAACGATCAAACAAAATATGCTTTTGCCTTCTCAGAAGTGCTTCAATGAGAAAAGACTACACTCACCGATTCAAATGGCACAAACTGCAAGAGGCAAGCAAGACTTAGGTACTTGGGCTTTTCCTTCCAGTCCAGCTGCATTGTTCTTTCAAGCAAGAACTTGTGAAACCTAGGTATGATGTCATGCGAACTCGTCCCAAGCTTTGTTTTTTCAATTTCAGTCAGGTCCTCACAGTGTGTCACATTAAGAAAAGACTGATAGATTCTTTTAATAAGGTCAGACACTCCATTCACAGACGACTCCCAGTTGGCATCGACTGCAGAGAGAACAAGTGCTGTAGCATCTGATTCAGGAGTGAATAAGCTCTTCATCAAAGACTTGACAGCAATTGCTCCATCCTTGTCTCCTGCCTCCGACTTTCTCAGCAGGTGTTCCAGGGTTTTGAACCACAGTTGTAATGTGCTCACGCTGTGATAGCGTGAGATCCTGTCATCGTGCACAAGAATGATGAGAGGGCGCAAGACCTCTAGAATCAAGGGAACCATGGCTCCATCCCTTTGGCATGTTAGAAGGGAATGTGCATCTGGACCAGCACTCAGAACACCATGGACGAGGCAAAGGTGGTAAAATGTAGGACAACTCAAGGTGTCTACAGTAGGTGGAGGTGACCTCAGTGACGGCAGAAATCCGTCATGGCATGACTTCAGTGCCAAAGCATGTGAAGGTATGATGAGAAGTTCCCGCACAGCATCACAAGCAGCCTCGAGTGTCAGAAATCGGCACAGGATGCGCACGACACATGTCCCAGCAAGTAGCAGAGTGTCCTGTTTCGCACCCTGCGTCAAAAATGCTAATTAGTGAGCACTGATTCTCCATACACGAAAATTACACAATGCAAAGCCAGACTCTATTGGCCTAGTCCACTCTTGAGCTTTTTTTTCTCTCTCTCTCTCCCCCCCCCCCTCTTTATGTCGAGGTTAAAGTGAAGGTTTATTCTAAACTGTACTCTAGTCATTCAGTGAGATATATATATATATATATATATATATATATATATATATATATATATATATATATATATATATATATTTGAGCAGCCTCTGAGCTAAGATGGCATACATTTTTCTGCCATCTGAAGCGTCACCTTCTGTTTATATAGCTGTTACACACACACACACACACACACACACACACACACACACACACACACACACACACACACACACACACACACACACACACACACACACACACACTTATTTAAAAACCACTGTGGTTGCCTTTCAATATATGTAGATTTTTCTTGTTCACTTAATAAACGTCTTTCTCTCTATTTCTATCTTATTTAAGTATAGCTTACAGAGCCCAAGTAGGGCATAAACTGTGTGTAACAACGAGTACTACGACAGCTCACACTATTAAACATGAATATATCTGTTGTGCGTGCACTGCACTTAACATATCCTTCTTATGCAAACGTTAAACAGAATCGTCGTTTCGGCTTGTTATTAACAGATTATATTTAAAGACGCAAAGCAAACACTGCCGCCGTATACGCGCTACAGATCACGATATTTTCGCGTGAGGACGCCAACACACCTGGTCAGTGATGTGCTCCAAGAGGTCCACAAGGAGCGATGACAACGGTAATGACGACAGACCGAGCTTCGGCTGCTTCACTGTTTCATTGATGACAGACTGTAAAAACGCGTGGCAACAATAACAAAATGACCACAAGCAAATTATGATAAAATGCATGCGTAAGAAGAAGCGCCTGCTTTAAGCACGTTACTCGGATTTTTGTCTGGAGGCTTTCCACACCACTTGCGGGACCGATGAAGATGTTGTACAGGAAATCAAAACAAACGTTGACGTCCTTTGTCTCCATAGTAAACGTGGGCTCCATCTATACACAAAATTTACATTACGAAAGTTCTTAAGAAGCGCCGAGATCGGCACATGGCACCACCGCACAACCCATGCACAACCACCAGTTTCCACATTGCGACAACACAAACCACATGGCAATACGCGCATGCTCAGCGGAGCTGAGTGTCGCTTAGCAACGAAGACGCGCCTACTTTAGGCATGACTTTAGGCATTGCTTTAGGCATGCTTTAGGTCTCTAGGCGGCGACTACCATCTCCTATAAAAAGACCGTAATGGGTAGGGGTGACCTCCGCGAAGACTTGGACGCTCTGTAAAGCTTAGAATTTCGTACAAATTTTTATAAAACACGCACAGCTGTTAAAGAGAGAGGGAGAGAAATAGAGAGAACGGCTTCGTTAGCGATATTACTCTATTTTATTACATCATTTAGCAGTAAATATTACAATAATAAATAGTATTTATTTCGATAATACACGCAGAATCCAAGTACCGTGATAACCAACGTTTTTTAATACGAAACCGGACTCTCCGCTGAATTTACATGCATGGCAAAAATAAATGGCGGCGTCCGTAAGAGTTACTGCCGTGCGGCATCTCCGCAGGTTTCGGTATGTAATCTTGCGCGATGAGGAAGTTTTGCGTGCCATTTATTTTGCTGCAAGGCAAACTTGGGATACTGCGAAGTCATACAGACACTCTTGTAGTGCATGGCCGTTGTTACGGACGTTTCATTCACCGCGATTTCCAGTTAGCGTTGTAACCTTCGCAGTGCGCTAAACAATGAATGGGTTCGCTTGCAGATTACGGTCATCAAGCCTTAGCAACGCAGTTCGCACGTTGGCTCTTGGTTATCCCGACCATCGCGGAACAAGCCATGGGTGTTCTCTCTGCGGATCCCGTTTGTTCAGCACCTCCTACTGGCGGTGGGCGAGGAAGATGGAGAAACCGTTTGTATGCTGTTTAGAATTTTGTGGCGCTTTCAGAATTCATGAAACGTTGCACAAAGGTTGATCGAGCTCGCAATGTAACGACCCGAAGTTGCATGTTAGTGCTCAAGCTCACCCGCACAGACGCAAGTACGCACACAGCGAAGTTGGCGAGTCAGACGCTCCCATGTCGATGTTGTGCCGGCCTGCAGAAGTTTAGCTTTTCTCGCTTTGCTACGCACAAAGTACTCGCAATGTTTTGCAGAACATTGCTGGAATTCTGAGGTCATATTTGCCGGAAACGTCGCTGTGTGAGGAGAGATCCAAGCTGCCGTAGCGCTCTCCGCTACCAGCTTTGTCATTCAATATTTTTGTTTAACAATGTAGAAAAAGAAATGACAAGAAGAACGAACTACTTCATCTTAAACATCAAACGCAGGGCAACGTTTTTTGGGCGGTACAAGTGAAAAGGAACACTATGATACGGGCGCTGCCAGTTTTTCGAAGTTAGCAAACCATTACGTTAAAGCAGGTCTCCCAAAACCTCGCATCAGATGCTTTTTCTGTTTGACATCTATGTTTGTTTCAGGTTCCGTCGAGGACAAAGCCCAAGAACCCTGTTGTCAAGGTCTGGAGAAATATCACTCTTGCTGAACTTGCGAAAGTTATAGAACGCCCAATAGGTGAGATGAGGGAACAATCTAACAAGTCGTACAATAATAATTATAAGGATGTCATATAACTTTTGTTCCTAATGTCTGCTTCATTCCAGATGACATTTACGAGGCAATTGTCTTTGTTGAGAATGCTGGCCAGTACGACCATGACGATTGTGGTTAGTGTCAGACAGACAGTTGCTATAACAGTGCCGAGGCCTTTTGTACGTGGCACCCTGTGTTCTTGTTTACTAGGATGCGTGGATAGCAGTGCTGCAGTACTATTGAGACACCCTGCTAACAATGCTTGTGCATTCTTTGGCATGCTTTATTTCTTTTTTTTCAGCAATTGATGATGCTGACATTCTCTTCCTGATCCTCAAAAGACTAGGCCTTCGTGGTCAGTTGGTGGCTCCTCCAGAACAGCCATCACCAAAGAAAGAGTTTCAAGATGCAGTTAGAAGGTTCGACAATAGTTGCCACATCTAGCACATTCTTATCTTCACCTCAGAATGTACCTTATTCATTTTGCTTTATTTACACATGTAAATTACAATTCAGCTATAAATATAACAAAAGAAGAAAAACTTGTTAAAGGAGCCACTTAGCAATATTTTAAAGCTGGGCTCTCTCAATCATTTCTTGTGGTAACATACACCAGGCTAACAGTTCCAGCTTTTCTTTATGAATGCCAGTGTCTCTCTTTCCCAACGGTTTAATTTCCTCCAATCCAGATGTGTATGCTATAGCATATCAGTCAGCTGTTTCCTGAAGCATGTTTAACCTTATAGAGTTTCCTATTTATTACACTTCGATTTTGGTTAGCACAAAAGTTCATAATTTGATATGGTAGCGTGTGAAAGTGTGCTAGCTTTTATGACACTTCATGCACACTGGTAGGACGAAAAAAGGCTACACACTGCCGGCCATAAATGTGTTGACAGTAGTCACGTAATTATCTGTGTGACAGCATTGTTGGGGAACTCACGTGACATCAGTTTTTAAGCTTCAGTATCTTAACAGTTGAAACTAGAACAGATCACAGCAAATAATGTTAGATATGTTAGAGGAAAATGTCTTTGGGCAACATGCATCGAGCATAGAGATTTAATGCATAAACTGGCGTCCACTAAAGAAAAAATACACCAGGAAAGTTATGTGAGGATCCCTTTACAATCTTTGATGCTTTACTGTTATTGTCCAGGCCACCTGCTGACCCTAGTGTGCTTGTCCCACGGCCACCGGTCATTACAATCATGGGACATGTTGACCATGGGAAGACAACACTCTTGGACTCGCTCCGTAATACCAATGTAGTCGACCAGGAGTTTGGTGGCATTACGCAACACATTGGTGCCTTCACTGGTAAGCTTTACAATGTGTGAGTGCGCACTGCCTAGATTAGTGAAATGTGCTTAATTCATCTGCAGAAGATTTGTGGGATTTTGTGACAGGTTTTGTTGAATGCCATGCTTAGATGTAGTATTTGCCTCTTCCGGCGAGGATAATCAGAAGTACAGTACCGAGTCCCTGCAGATTCAGCTATTCCTGACCTGACAGATATCTGTCGAATGTTCACTTTTGAGTCTGCTATCAAAAGTTCACACGACTCGGCATGCGTGAGTGTGGCGATGTTGTGCTCTGTAGCAGAGCTTGCATTTGATTCTAAGAGCTCCAAGGTTCTTAAAAAAGGGATGGACACTGTTTCTCACCATCCGCAGCTTCCAAGCCTAAAAAAATCTTCAAAGGCTCCGCCGCCCGTCCGAAAGTCAACATGTTCGTGCATGTTAGGGTCTGTAAATCTTTGTTTAAGACTTTACATATCATCTGCAGCCATGCTGGGCTTAAAAAGTAATTTTCTAAGTAAAGAATGTGGTGGTACTGTCTGTCCTTAGAAAATGAAAACACCCTCTGTGAAATGACAGTGTGAAGATTGTCCTTGTTTTTGGGGTTTGATACGGTACTGCTGTTCTTTCTTCTGAGGGAATCTACATTTTGCAGTCCGACATCACTACAGATGGCATTTACTTATGATTTGCCCCAGATAAAAGAAGCAAGCATTGAATCTAACCCTCTGTGAAATATTACTTTTTTAGAAGACCAAATAAAATGAGCCAGTGATTTAGTTGAAAGATTGATTTAAACCGGGTTCTTTTATCAACACAACATTTCATAGGCAGCTAAGGACCAATATGAAATGGCTTCTTTACTTTCATGAAACAGTTATTAGGGTCTGTTGGTGTCTTGAAGAGCCATTTTGCACTCTTACATGTTTCCATGCTGCTTGTGTTCAAATTTGACAACACCGACCCGTGACCTACAAGGCAGCATGACTTATTGAATATAAATCTGAGTACAAAAAATATGCAGAGTTCCCGATTCATTATTTGTGTTCTGTCACTTCCACCATATTGATCAAAATATGATCGACCCTCCAAGTCACCAGAACGTGTCTTTTGCACTTTCAGTGAAGCTTCCTGGCAAAGACCGCATCACATTTTTGGACACACCTGGGCACGCAGCTTTTTCGGCAATGCGTGAGAGGGGAGCCATGGCCACAGATATCGTCATCTTGGTTGTCGCTGCAGACGATGGAGTGATGGAACAAACTGTTGAATCCATTCGATATGCACGTGAAGCCAATGGTAGTAGTCCTGGGAAACCTGTTGATTTACTCTGCATTTCCATGAAGATGCTAGTAGTAACAGCTTTTTTAGGAGCACTAAACCAGTGATGCTTTGTTGATAGTAATCGTATTTTGATATGGTACTGCATGTCAAGTACACAGCTCTGGCAACACATATTGCCCAGCTTTTAATGCCATCATTTTATTTCTTGTGCTAGCATTGCTGCTTTGTACCTAAAGACTAAGCCTACTTCAAAAAGTAAACACAACTCAAGAAAGTGCTTTACCTTCAGTAGTGTGTTACGTTGAATGTGAGCTATGTCAATTCTATGCACTAATATAGGGCCAGTGATAATAATAATAATTTGCTGAAAAAAATATCCAATGCCACTGCAGTTACAGCATCCTTTGTGTTCGTATTTCAGTGCCAATAATTGTTGCAATAAACAAGATGGACAAGCCTAATGCTGATATTGTGAGTGAGACACCGAGATGGACATCTTGGTATGCGGTTCAGGAGGTATGTAAATAAACATGACTGTTTTTTTTTTCACAGGAACATGTCAAGAGGGGTCTTATTGTTCATGGAATACAGATGGACGATGAAGGCGGGGACACACAATATGTCTGCATCTCAGCACTGAAGGTTCGTAGCTCACCGAGGATAAAAAAAAAAATTTTTTTTGCCTGTCCTTTTTGAAATTCCATCCAGTTGAAGGTGAAATGCACTTCAAAGAACACTTTTACAGCACCTAAATAAATGCAAACTACTCTGCAACAGTAACATTTTGTCTTCATAGCCATGCTGAAAGTCTGAGTTGTGGCAATTTCTGTCGATCATGTTATGTTCAATTAACAGGGTACAAATTTGGACAAGTTGACAGAAACTATTCTGACCCAAGCTGAGCTGATGGAAATCAAAGCGGACCCAAAGGGCCCTGTGGAAGGTGTCATCATCGAGTCAATGAGTGACCAACACAGAGGGTAAGGCAAGAATTTGAAATTCCACGAAAGGAATGCTGTTTCGAGCACACGGCCATGACAGTGAATACTAGCTTCTCCATGAAGTTGATTTTGTGTTAATGTTATGCATTATGTTAAACTATTTTAGTGATGATCCTTATGAGCTGCTACACCACCAAGCATCACTGAAGTACAAGTTACATCAGAAACTTCTTTTGGTGTTTGTATGCTGTCTGTTATGTTCATTATTTAACAGTCGATATACTATTGTGTGGCTTAACATAGTATTACTATGGCATTTGTTATACAAGGTATGATATTGTTTAGTCAGCTGATTAAGGAAGGGAAAAAAAAAATGCTTGTGGCATGTTGCAGAATTTTACTTTAGGTGGACCACTCTAATAGGGCAGACATCATTTGCACAAGAAGAGAAAATGCATAATATATTAATTACCAGATCGACTAATTAACTTTAATGTTAGATACTTTATTGCATATACCGAAATCAACAAATTGTAGCCAGTTAGTTTGCAAGGCATATCCACTAGGAACAAATTCTGAGGATGCCACCAGTTTTGGGGTATGTGTATCCGAAATGTGCGATGAAATACATTGGTGTTTCAATTATGTTTGAGCTTCAGTGCATAAAAAGGCATTTTGTTAAAATCTGGAGCATTGTGCATCTTCACCACAAGTTTTGCAGAATTTATCTCGAAACTGGTGCTGGTGAAACCATTTATCAAGGACCTTCATTTTTGTACAATAGAATGTCTACCATTGGAAATGTCTAAACGTGCAGTGGTTTCTCTGTAAAGTGAGCAGAAATTTTCAAAGCAAATTTTTTTGATCTGTAGTCTTTTCTTAAAACTGTGTATGGATGCTGACAACACTGATTACTGGACACTGTGGCAATCTCGAAGGCCATGCATTGGTGCACCACTCCATTCATCTTGCCCCTTTTTGCCCCTTTTCTTGCCCCTTTTCATCATCACTAACGCTCTATCTCAAGCCTGTGGAATGAGTGTGTAGCGAGTTTGCATCAAGCGTACTCGTGAGTGAGTATTTTGACCTATGTTTGCAGGAAGCTGTCCACCGCTTTAGTGCAGCGTGGCACACTGAGGAAAGGAGCGTACCTAGTTGCTGGGCTGGCATGGGCAAAGGTAAACTGCCTGATGTGATTGCAAAGTGGATAGATGGCTTTCTGGTTGGTGCACAGAACCTCAGTAGCATCTCCATTCTCTCTTCTCCAAGGTTCGTGGCATGTTTGACGAGTGGGGGAAGCCGGTACAAACTGCACTGCCTGGAACACCAGTCCAAGTTATTGGCTGGAGGTCGCTTCCGTCGGCTGGTGATGTCATCATTGAAGTTGAATCGGAGGTGGCTACTTTGTTTCTCGCTATGGCCTGAAAGTACCTTTTCGGTTTAGTGCCGTTGCAATGTTTCTATGATCAGGGATGCTTAGAAATTGACACTTAAGGTTCTTTTAATCGGGCTTCGTGAAGTGATCTGAGTGTTAAAAAGTGCAGCTTTCTGATGTGGATCTGCCCGAAATGAAAAAAGAAAAATATTTTACAGTGTAGACTGCTTATACAGTGGAATCTCGATAAACGAAAATCACTTAGAACAAAACTGCCTCTTAAAGGGTACATCATCCTCATGGTTGGTTGGTTTTGTATCCATGCAACTGTTGTCAGCTTTGTCTCTCAATAAATGTAACTCCTGATAAACGGAACCAATTTCCCTGCTTCCTGTATGTTCGATTTAAAGAGTCCACTGTAATGTAAGTCATCAGAGTTGCAGATATCTATACTTATAGAGAGATTTTAAAAGCCTGCACACCTCCAAAACAAGTAGACCAAGCAGTCACGTGTATTTGGCAATCAAAGCATGCGACCAGGGTTATTGCATCCTTTTAAGTTTACAAACAATGAAAGGTTAATGCACGAGGACCACCCTTCTCAGATAATATTTATACGAAGCAAACATAATAACAGAAAAAAGTGAGAAAACGGGAGGTATTTACTTTCCGTATGCAAACTGAAAAGGTAAAGAGCAACAGCGCACCCGCATTCGGTGCCGAGCACACACCGCCAAGTGGTTGGATCAGAGCCATGAAGACTTATCCACGTTACTGCCAAAGCAGATGCAGTGTTTTCCTTTTCCTTGTTTGGAACTACCTGAAGAAGCTATTGCTTTAAAATGTATTTACTAACTGGGCTTATATACAGCTACATGACAACTCAGAGGGCATGCAGGCTATGTTTCTGTGAGAAGAGAAAGCTGTGCAGTGAGGATGGATAGGTGGGCTAGTTAGTAATGCATAATAATAAAAACTTAAGAGCATTAAAAGCACAAAGGACATAGCAAAAGAAACACACACCACAAGCGCTCGTTTGGTGTGTGGTGTGTGTTTCTCTTTTTACGTCCTTTGTGTTTTTAGCACTCTTAAGTTTTTATTATCTGTGCAATAAGTGAGCCATCCTGGTCACGTGGTCATAGTAGTCAGCAGTGCATACTGAACCATGCTGGCTTAAATCAGCCATTTGTATAATGTGAAATGAATACCATTGGACACTAGCAGTTTTTGCTGGTTGACTGTAATGCTGGGCCCATTTAGGAATGCCATCTGTCAGAGTGACACAGCACCACTATTTTATGGCCAGTTCTGAATAAACTACCACAAAGCACACATTACTCACCTTAAACAATGATGCATGTTGCAGAAGCGTGCACAGCAGGTTGTCCATTGGCGAGAGTCCCAGATGCAAGCAGAGAAGGACGTTGAAGTGTACAGAGCAATCCAGGAGAAGGTGCAGCGGCACTTGGTGCAGTACAAGGCCGAACTTGAGCAGCGGCGTGCCATGGGTCTTCGGAAAAAGCGAAAGCGCCTCACCAACCGCGAGAAGGAGTACACTGTTGATGACACTCCTTGCCTGCCCATTGTTGTCAAAGGTGTGTAGCGACTACTAACCAGCGTACCATCATTTGCAAGCTTTTTGCTACAGCTGCCACCAGTGTATTGCTTATAAATCGTATGCCCCATTTTTGCACAATATGCCTGCCTCTTGCAACCTGTATTCCCAACTACAATGCTTAGAAAAGACCGCATTTCTAAGCTACTCAAACAAGTGCATAGAACAGTAATAATATTTATAAAAGCAGCCAGGTACAGTAGTTGCCATGAAGAAAATTGTTGGAGTGAATTTTTTCACACTCAATCATAACAGGCAACAGGCATCAGGCAACCTAACAGGCAATCATAACAGGCATAACTGCAATGCAACTTCACCGCTGATTTCTATTGATGTGCAATGCAGCTTCACTGCAACGTTGACAATACTGCAGTAAAGCCACACATGAAGGCAAACTTTGCGCACTCCCATTTCAATCCCTGCTGCAGATTACATGTGCGAAGATGTGGTAAATTCAATTATTGTTTCCAACTGGCTACAGATTCATTTTGTTCCTTCACTTCATTTTCAGCTGATGTTGATGGTTCTGTGGAAGCTGTACTAGATCTCTTGGATACTTATCACTCGCATCAGAAATGTCGTCTGGACATCATTCACTATGGAGTAGGACCAGTTTCGGAATCTGATGTGGAGTTGGCACAACCATTCAATGGTAATGGCGCGTGAATTCCATGTCAAATACAAATGAATCATTTAACAGCTTACAAAACTACAACTCTCCTTGTAACTTAAATGTGCTTTGCTACTTCAGCATAGCATGAAAACAAAGTGTTGGTGTTTGTGTGTTGCTCACATTTAACCTAACACTCCATATTGTCACACCTTCATCCCTTGTCTGTGTTAAAGGGACACTCAAGGCTGATGCTAAGTCGACGTTGACTGTTTAAATACCATTCCAGAAAAGTTTCAACACTTGTTTCATGCCAAGGAAAGACTTAGTTTATAAAAAAAATTGCAACTGAAGAGTTCGAATACCTTTATCGCAATTAAAATCTCCCGCCACCCAACCGGAGGAGTGGTGACGTTGCGTACGCCATACGCCGTCACCACCCTTTGCTGCCGTTGATAAGTAAAACGGCGCCCGACAGATGGGAGTACCGAGCCAAGACAGAGAGAGCGGTGGATTCGTTGCTGCAGCTGGTTTTTTTGTCAAGTGGCATAGACTGTTTGTGCATCCCTTGACATGACATGGGAGTTGAATTCTCTGCTACTTGCAGTTTGCGTGAGTTCCGCGAGCCAGCAAAACCAGTGCAGCACTATGTAATAATGAAACCACTGAAACTGAAAGCGTGGGTGCCGCAGAGTCGAGCAAAAATGAAACCTCGACCGCCCGCATCGTTGTCAAGGGTAATTTCAATGAGTTGTTTTTTTCTGTATAAGAAATAGAACTGGACAAGTAGCATTTTGTTTCGTCTTATAGTACAATAGAAGCATGTTGTTTGCAAGAAGTGGTTGAGTAATGGTCACAGAATTTAACTGAGGAGTGCTTTCATCATCGGGCAAGCACTTTAATGTCCTGGAGGAGTCTCTAATCATGTCCTACATTTACCACAATTTCTTGATTTCTTGATTATTAAGGTTCTGTTCACAATCATATTGACGCCTTAAAGATTCTCGAGCACTAATCTATCACTTTAGCTTGACTTAATATTTGCCTTTAGTGTCCCTTTAATGCCTATATGGTATATAAACTTTCTGTGTGCACATCTTACATAATATTACCAACCTGCAATCCTTCTGTAAGCCACAATCACATTGTATGCTTTTAGCTACAATGTTGTTCTATTAATGTTTAATAAAGTGAGTAAGATCTCACTTTTGTAATACCTTTACAACCAGACACATAAACAGGAGTGTTTCTCATTCTTTGACTGCTTGTGCTGGTTTTCCTGAAGTTAATTTTGACTGCGGCCCAAATTCAAGTACTGAACTGAAGAATTAAATTCTGGGTTTTATGTGCTAAAGCCATGATATGATTGTGAGGCACACCATAACAGGGAACTCTGGATCAAGTTTGACCACCTGGCATTCTTTAAAGTGCACCCAACTGATGGTACATGGGCACTTTTGGCACTGAATACCTGACAATATACGAACAAATGAACTGTACAGCCCAGCTTTGCAAAAAGCTGCAAATCCTCTTGCAGGCATTGTCTACGCCTTTCACGTTCCTGTCTTGGGTGCAGCAGGGTCAGCAGCAGAGGAGGGAAACGTTGACATTCGCAGTTACAATGTCATCTACCATCTCATTGACGACATCAAGAAGGAACTTGGCAAGCGGCTGCCTCTCCTTAATGAGGACGAGGTTCACGGTTAGTCGCTTTGCCGTCCAATTTCAGCCTAGAGTTCAATAGCTGACGTCATGTTATGAGGGGGAAGAGCTACAGGTCACATTAGCCAATCAGGAATGGGAACCAAAGGAGGATTTGTCCATTGTCTGCAGCTAATCCCGCTCTGTGCAAGGATTAGTTGCATACGATGGGTGAGCCCTCCTCCCTTTTCCGAAACGTCAGTCTTGTTCCTGATTGGCCAACAGAAGCTTTTCATGTAGGTGTAGATTGAAGTTGTGTAAACGTTGGTTTGCTTCAGTTGTTTTTCTTGTTTTGAAAACTTCCTCAGGGGAAGCACTTGTGCAGCAAGAATTTCTGATCAACGAAGGACGAAAGAAGATCCCCGTAGCAGGGTGCAAATGTACAAAAGGAACATTGCGCAAGAATGCACTCTACAAATTAGTGCGAGATTCTGAAACAATTCATAGTGGTAAGTAGCTGGCAAATTATTCATTAAGCTGTACTTACTTTTTATACCCAGGTGTAAAACACAATGGAAAGCAAACTGCACAGCTCATCTACAGAGTTATGAGAACTCTTTGATTGCTCCATGGCGGCAGTTTTGTTAGCATAACAGTGGAGTTAAAATAGATACAGTTGAACCTCAATAGGACAAAGACAGATACAACGAAGGAAGCCTAAAATTTTGTTGGTCATGCCTTATTTTACTGAGTGTTCACTGCTATAACAAAAATGAAAATGCAATCCAAGACATCGGTTACAGTGCAGTGACTACAGTCAAACCTTTATATAGTGTAGTCGCAACTGTCCAAAAAGTATGTTCGTTTATCTGATATACTGTAACCACATATTTTTTGCATGCTGACATCGACAAGACAAATTTAGACTTGTCTCATTATATATGTCTCATTAGTTTCAACTGTATTAGCAGTTCACTTGGTAGCTGTTGATATGTATTGTAGTAGTGAAGTCCAGCAGGAGTAACTTGAAACTGCACATACTGGATGTGCATGAATCTTGGCTTGGTTTGGCTGGTCCACAAGTCAATGTGCCGATTCAGTGTGATCATACTGATCGCGTGGTTACAATTATTGACGGTGCAAAGTGCATTTGTAGTTTTAAGCTGCTTACATGCCCTGTATTGTGGCACTTCAAGCTGCCAACAGGCCACCGAAATCTACAGGGCACTCGTTGGTGGCCCCAATGGAGGCGTCATGTTTGGGTTTCTTTGGCATAAACCCAATCATGCCTTTTTTTTGTGTGTCCGTGTTTACTGATGCCAGTATGTATGCTTATCATGAACATTCGGTATTTTCGTGTCAGACGTGGCTTCTTTATAGGAAGGGTCAACTGTACAAAGTTCTTTCAGTGTTGGAACTGCTGCATAAGCTTGTTGCAGAAGCCTAACACCTTGCTTTCACGTTTTCCGCAGGGCCTTTAATATCCATGAGGCATCTCAAGAATGAAGTGGAATCTATAAAGAAGGATGTTGAATGTGGACTCATGTTTCAGGATCCCAATGTTCGGTTTAAGCATGGTGACATTCTCATATGCTACAGCATCAAGCAGGTGCCCCAAGAGACAGACTGGGACCCTGGTTTCTGATCAACAGCGCGTCATGTGCTTTAGGACTACAAAAACGCATAATTACAATGACATGCAAAGTATTAAGCAGCTTTCTCTTGAATTAGTGAGAAATACGGCAGCCTGACAAGGCGTTTGTAATTCACAAGCCAGGGCAGGAGGCTTGCAGCAGGTGTGCTAATTTACACACTCAAACCTCAGTATAATAAAGTAACCAAAATCTGCATATTTCTTCTGCCAATATCAGCACATATGCTTATAACAAATGCGGGATATAAAGAAGGTATGCAACTTTATCATAATGGCATTTTAGATAATTAGTGACAGAAATTAATTCAAAGGCACAGTATAGGCATCTGGAATGTTTCAATATTTATGCTATTAGTGAAATAATGGTAAGTTAGAAGGACACTGCAAGAGTATAAACAAAAAATGAGTGATTGTACAGTTGTATTTTTCTTGGAGAATTCTGTGGGGCTAATGTGGCTTTTCTGTACAGTAGCTGAAGAGGCTTGTGTAAGATATGTTTGTTGGAAGAAAAATGAATAAAGTATATGTCATCAGCCTTTTCTTTTCATTGCAGCAACTGCAAAAAAAAAAGAAGTACACAAACCAAAGCGTACAATCATCAGTTAGACATTGTGGCTACTTGTCATGTTGTAACACCAACATATTTATTCTTGACTATTTCACAGTCACAACTACCACGTGTGTCATCCCTGAAAGAGAGAGAGAGAAAAAAAAAGACGAATGTGAAGATTCATTAGCTACTCTCTCTAGGCTGTCAAATGGCAAAGTACAACCTAATGCAGCTAAATCATTTACTAAAAGAAGTAATAACAACAACTCAACATTGGTGCTTCTTGTAATTATCTGTATTCCAGAGAAGACCTAAACAAGATGGTGTCCCACAGTGCATTGTATACCACCGGTTTCCCTTTTGAACTGATTTTTAGAAAAGTGCATGGAGAATACAGTGCTATAAGGCCTGTTCAGAAGTAGGTATCCTTCCGGCAATACAACGGTCAACCTGAAGAAGCGGACATTACTTGCATGAGAAATGGCAATGTTGAGGCAACTAATTCAAAATATTTGCTAACTAAACTTCAATTATTCATTTTAGGGCACATGTGATTGGAAAATTGAAGACAGGCATTCCAGTTGATGGTTTACCAAAAAGGTGCAGCAAGCAGTTTGGGATGAACTTAACTGAATGCCAATGCATTCTTTAGCAGATTTTTTTTAGACAGATATGTAGAAAATATTGCTAGTCTTAGGACTTCTGCCAGACATGGCAATGATATCACGACTGGAATATCTGCCCTAATGTGATTAATTAAAAGCTCAATAGATATTACATATTATTATACTATATACTCCGTGCGACTAGTGGGAACCAAACACATGCCTAGAAGCCTGTAAATTCAGGTCTTACTGATGTCAGACTTTGCCCTCTCATTCCATGGCTTCAGTGGCCATTAGTGTCGTTCGTGGCTATACAGGCACATGCTACACAATTTTGCACCGTGTAAAAATGCCTTGTTTCTAATGGTTAGCTATGGAGAATGTTTAATGCAATGTTTTACGCCGGGAATGCAAATGAATTCATAACGAAATTCTCACAAAAAAAATTATGTTTCCAATGCTATGATTGGAGAAGGTGGCAGGGGTGATTTTCACCCCCATAAGTGCTGTAGGGAACTATCGGAACCCAGAACCACTCAAACCCTGTAAAGTGTGCTTGCTTATTGTTACACACAAAGCACAGCTCACTGATGCCTGTCTGCGATGTTGTTCACATTGCAGTGGAAATCAAACGTAACAGTAACATAAACAGGCCATGTAAATATCAACCTTCTGAACATGCATCATCAAAAACATTGTGGGCTCACTTGTCCACATTTTCAGTAGCAAGAATGATGCTTGTATACTTGTATAGTTTTTCAGCATCAGTGTTGACTACTTTTTTAGTAGATAAATAGTGCACTCGCAGCAGTGCAAGCTGCCCTTCTGACCATGCAGGAAGATCTGCGAAATGCAGTGTTGCGAGATTCTGCGAATTTCTTTGCATCTGCATCATGACACATACAGGCATTTAAGCTGTCTACTAATAAAAGGCTGCAAATACAAAAAAGAGTAATAGACCGATTTCACAATGCCACTGCTGCTTCTGTAACAGAAGTAGTGCTTAGCAGGCTGAAGGACAACTGTGGTAACAAGCATGTTGTGTTTGTACCATGCCAAACCTGCTTACCCACTGAGATAAAAAGGCAGAGAGGTGAAAAAAGAACACACACCCATTAAAACAGTAGTGGGACTGAGCAGATGTACCTTCTACTTCCCCCTAAAGTTCACTGGTAAAATTTACAACTGCATTGTCCTTACATTCCCTTCAATGTTGTTTTGAACCCATGTACAGTGGGAAAGTGTGAAGGACTACCGTCATCAGCGTTATCATCAGGTATACTGTGACAGCGCCTGTCCTTGATCTGCCTACTTCCCCGTTTTGCTTTCATGCTGTAAACTCGCACTATTGTCATCACGGTGCAGATGATGTCACTATGCATGTGCTCTAAACATGGTGAAATCTGTCTATTACCAACCCTATGCCTTTTGAACAATAACTGTGATGATATAAGCACACTATCCATTTGAAACAAATATAGCTGAAACTAATTGTCGTCGCAGTTAGCCACTGAAGCTGGCAATCCAATGCAGACTAAATACAAGCATGTGCAAGAGCAATGCAAAGCCAGCCAGAATTAGGCCAGGCCACTAGCTCACCCAGATTTACAAGTCAAGTTCTTGGGATCCCCCTCCATCTTCTGATGTTGCCAGCCTGATCTTGGTGTTGCTTGAAGGTCGCCAACTGTCTCTTTCTGAGCGGCTGCTGCCGTAATCCCTTGAATCTCTGGCTTCTCTAGAATCTCTGGATTCTCGAGACGACTCCCTCTATTAAGGGGTGGACAAACAGAGAAAACAAAAACAGTTTAGACGTCTAGGGAAGAGCAGTGGACATTGAATGTTAAGGTTACGGTTTAGTAAGCAAGCATACTAACTTTCATCTTTAGGGCGATCTGTAAAGAGAAAGGCAGAGGAAAAGAAGCAGAAGAGAAAATGCATCTGTGTTAGTAATGCATGGAGTGGTCACAAAGTGCAGGAAAAGGATGTTGTGCTGTGGAAAACTTTGCTTGATGTCAAAAAGCCTAATTGCCATTCCACACGAAGGAAAATTAGTGCAACTCAATATAACTTGTTTATAGGCCAGTTGGTAGGTACTAGGCAAAGCCTTTGCAGTGCAAATAAAACTGACACATCTACATTTACAACTGATTTATTACCGTCCCTCAGAAGACCAGAAGAAAATGTACAGTAATATGTGCGTGTGCACAGGTTCATCATGACAAATAAAAAGAGTAATAATATCCATCTTGCTTCCATACAGGCAGACAGAACTATCACTGACAGAATCCACGCCTATTTTTTTATACGAGAGAGAGAAAGATGCTTAATAATTGAAAAAAAAAGGAAAAATCTACATACATTAAAAGGCAACACCAGTGGTTTTCCGGCAAGGTGCCTAGATAAGGTGAATTGTATCGCTCCTTAATAGATAGGGCAGCAAGCTGTTGTATATAGCTTTGCGATGTTCAGGGGTACAGGGGTCTCGGAAGGATCCAGTTGTTTAGTGTGACGACTGAGCTCTGTAGCCCAGCGAGGCAGATTCTTCGCAGTGAGGATAGGGCAGGTCATGATCATAGCAGATGGTGTGCTGTGCCTGGCTCACCCATGTTGCAAGTACCACAGGTTGGGTCAAGCGACTTGTCTAGGTATTGGGCTCTGAATGCAGGCATGACTGCCATATTGGTGCGCAGACGGTGGAGTGCCACTTGTTCCCGCCATGGAAGCCCATGTGAAAGGCTTCCAAGAGTTTGTGTGCAGCAGATTGCATTAGTGACACTTGTGTGTCTATTTGAAAGCGGGATACTTTTTTTAAACAATTTTTTCTTTGCAGTCATGGAACATGTGTATTTTATTGTACTTTTTCTTCTGGTGGACTGTAATAAATCAGTTATAAGTGTAGTGCCCAAAGTATCTGGTCTATTGTTCCTTACGTCTGTTTTATTTGTGCTACAATGGCTTCACCAAGGAAAATTAGAAAAGCTTGTTTGCCTTTATTTCTGGCCATAGAGAGTACATTCATACAAAGGAAAGCCATGAAATATTAGTTTAGTTAAGAATTAAGTACAGTGTAATTCTTTCATAATTGGTTGTCTGAGTTACTCACTACTTAAGCTTTGCTGCAGTGTATAGAAAACGCTACTGTGGGCTTTGTGTTGTGTCTCGTTCTTACACTAGAGGTATCAAACTCATTGTATTAAAAATGATGCATTGGGCTTTATGGGGTTCTGCTATTGAGTTATTTGCTGCTGAAATTCTTGCTTAACTAGTATTCTCGCAACTTACTGTGCTATTTGTCTCACACAAACATTTTTAAGCCTTCATTTCTTTCACGCACAATCCAGGAGTGGAATGCCTTGCCTGCCAGAGTCGTCTTGTCACCGCAGTTGAGCGTGCTGTGTCCACCCTTTGAATATGGTGTCATGTCTGTTATACCTCGTTATAATAATGTGTTCATGTACCTTTTTTCTAGGTGGGCGCTGTTTTGTTTTTGATGTGCTTGGGCTGTGAGAAACTTATATTGTTTGTGATTGTTTTTGCCATCACTGTATTTGATTCCTACCTGCTTGATCTTATTTAAGACCAATTCTTGCTTCAACTCATTTAGTCTGATATGCATGCTACTCATGTCTTGCTGCTCAAAAGCATATGGGAAAATATATGGTGTCCCAACTTGAATGCTTGAAATGGAAACGCGTGAAACGTGACCGCATTGTTTTCTGAGCAACTTCACATAATCATGTACATAAGTGCATCCTCAGGAAGCTGGCTGGTCAAGTTATGGTCTTTTAAGCAGTAATATCATTCCGATACATGGTGGGTGCTAGCAGTGTGGTGTTAAGCCAAATTCAGGGATATGAATTCACAAAGACAATTTGTGTTCGAAATTTTGTCAAGACTGTTTCACTGTGCAAATCATTAGTGCTGGTAACAAATAATGGGAGTAGAATGCATGCAAAAAGAACTGGTTATTGCTTCCACCTTCCATATGTGTCTGCATTCAAGCTCTATGCAACATTCCAAGTCATGGCCCACCAGAAGCACTGAAAGTATCTGCAATATGCCTACTAGTAAAAGCTTGAAAGTTTCAAATATTAATATTTTGCTAGTGTTCTGCATGGACATTGAGCGTTTGATTGGTTACACATTGGGTGGGACTCCTTGCATGAAGTATATCAGCAGTGAGCGAACTTACTCATGGTTAAAATCCTGTCCACAACTGGCAGTAAGCTGCAGCGCAGTAAGTTGTTGAGCAACAATGCAACAAGGCATGAAACATTTGTAATTTACAATTCACTTCCTCATGTGTGGAGCCTTTTTAATGAGGACGAATTCATCCCCCGAGTAAAACGCCTCAAACAAGCGACCTCAGTTTCTAATATCACACAGACATACCAGCCCTGAAAATATAGTGCAATATACTAAAAAGTGTTTTCTTACTCAAATGTTGACAGCTTATTACAAAAAAAGTTGTAGACTTCGTTCTGTATGAAAGCTGTCAACAGGCACTTTTCTCTACTGATGCAGCAAGAATGATCAGTGCCACAAACAAATGACTGTGCTTGTTAAGTTCATAAGCAAAACATTCACATAACAGTGGTTAAAATTCCAGCTGCCATAATTCTGTGAGTGAGTAGTGCTGCTGTGGGTTGGTCTGAATAGTTGAGCAAGTCTAGAAAAGTCAAGCTTCGATAATCAGCCAGCAAATGTATTCGTAATTCTTTTGAAATCAATTCTGTGCTAAACTGCACACAAATGAAAAATTTGTGATATTATTGGCATCGATACGAGAAGAAAATAAAAATCGGAAGCTATAATCAGAAGATACAGGCAAAATTTTCCTTAGAAGTGTACTTGTTTTTGATCCAAGATACTGAAGTTCATTCACAAAGAGCCGCTTAAGTACAACAAAGCTAACTTTTCCCTTGTGAAACCTTAAATGTGGACGAGAACTAAGTACAGCTAGACCATCTTTGAAAATTCATCCAAAACTTCTTGCAAAAGAATACCTAACCAAACAATTTCATCTTTCTGTCAGCATGCATACTTACAGACTTGCTAGATTCTTTCTGTGTTAGGAAACAAAAGAAAAAGAAGAATGTTACCATATCTGTGAGAACAAGCAACTGTAGTACCTTGATGTGGTGCAGTGAGCATAACTTTATCTTTATGTTGCTTCAACACGGTACTTATTTCTTTTTCTTATATCATATGGAAAGCGCTGACAAGGTAAATTAGTAAGCGAAAGTGCTTGGATAGGCATGGCATCTCTGATTTTCTCTAGAAGGTTAGAATGCAGGGAGATAAACGGTTCCTAAGGAGCATCACATGCAATCATGAGTAACGAATTAGCACTAAACAAAATTATTCTTTATTTACAGCAAAACCAAGATGTCCATCAAACCTAACCTTATAGCATGATACCAGAACTTCTCATGAGCTACTTGAGAATGCATACAACGGACGTGATCGTGGATAAATCAGCCATGTGACACATGACATACATCGAATCACTTTGCAGCCAGTATTTACACAGCAAAAAAAAGCCAACACATCAGGCTTAACCATCCCCCTGCTTCTTGAAGCATTGGAGATGGTACAAAAGCATTGGAATGTAGCACATATGTAGCGATCGAGCTTACATCGTAATGCTATGCATCATTTCATGCATTTCAATTCAACGAGCGACTTAACCTGTATTGGAGATGGTTGCTGTCAGACTAAGGCATTTTGCTATGAGTACCTTGGGATTTCTTGCTTTTTGCAAGAAATTTGCTTTTTGCTTATTTGCTTTTTGGCCAAAGTGTGAATCGTTTCATGGGGACCGAGTGAGCACAGCAGAAATAGGTGATGCATACTGTAGAACCTTGCTAATACGTTCCCGTTGTGTACATTTTCTGGGTGCCCACGTTCGCGATTGAGAACACAAAAAATAACCCAACAGAGTTATGCTCATCTTTTACCGGTTAATATGTTCCCGGAAAGCAAAATTTTTTGGCATCAACATTCAGTAAGTCTCCAAACTGCGATCCTATGATACGTTTTTCGGCTCCTAGAACCCGTGTGAATGAGAAAATGTGTGAGGCGCACGCAATCGAGAACAATATATAGCTGCCCGCAGCGGCAGGTGTGCCGCAATACTCGCCCACCCTTCTCGCGTGAAAACGCCGACGTGCACTCAGTTTCTCATTTCAGTACCAGCAAACCTTCCACAGGGCCATCACACATGGCATTTACAGCAGCCACTGCCAATCCTACTGCGATAAGCACCTTCGCCTATCTGTTTTACAGAGCATGGTGCCATCGGAAGCGTAGCGCACGCTTTTAATAGGCGATAACTGAAACCCGCCGCCATTTCTGCTGCAGACTGCGATCGTTTGCTTTTTCCGGACGCTAGATCCCACGTGAACAAGCAAAGGTGTGAGGCGCACGTTTGAGAACAGCTAGTATATAGCCGCCCATTTGTCGTGAAAACGATGATGCGCAGTTTCTTATTCTGGTACCAGTAAATCTCCGCCCCGGTTGTGGCACGCTGTATTCACAGCTATCGCCACAGAACCTATTGTGATAAGCATCTTGGTCTATCTGTCTAGCAGCGCGTGGCGCGTAGTGCCATTGGTAGCGAACTGCACGCCTTTAGTAGGCAATAATCCAAAGACGCTGCTGTTCCCTGCCATAGGAGGCATGATGTGGGCATCATGTTTTGCTTCAGTGGCATCAGGCACCGCCCACCAGCTTGATTTTGTTTCATTTTCCTGTCACCCTCTTAAAACATCACACAATAGGAGCATGCATGGTGGTTAGTTTTGGTTTTGTTTTGCAGGTTGTTTCCGTTTGTTGCACTCACAAAACTGATGTTTATCTGTCTTCTAATCTCTCAAAGGGTCACCACTAGATGCTGGCTCATCTGTTGCTTGCAGGGGTGTGATTAAATGTGTTCACAGTTGCCTTGCCTGATACACAAACAATGTTGCCTTGCCTATGTTCCCTTTCATGGGACTTGTAAAAACTGCTTGCCCCTTGCTGGCAATGAGATGAAGGATTACTGCAAGTTTCATGGAGTTTTCTGGCGGGCACTGAACCAACGAGCTTTCTTGCGTGCGCTCACATACATAGTTCGATTACCTTGTGGAGCATGGACATTTTCGATGACAGTAATAGTATGTTGCGTGCATTTTTCTACATCTGTGAAACATATTCCAGTGTATCTACTTTTTAATTCTTATTAGTAAAAGTCTTTATGCAAGCCTATTTGTATTCATGAATAAATAATGCATGTACTATATCTCACAAAATTTGTCATTTTATGGTCACTCTAAAAAAATTGCTGTAATTTTTTTTTCAAAATAAGTCACTAAGGATTTTAAATCTGCAATGAAATATATCGAACCTGCGAGGTCACATTTGGAGAAAAGAAGTTTACACTCAAAGGGTTAAGAGGCATATGATACGTGACAGCATGTATTAGGTAAAACACTATAGATTACGCAAATTATGTATGGTAACTACAATACAATATTAGTACCATGTAAAATTTGCCTAGGACTGCACTGAAATGTTACAGAGTGACAGCTCCTATACCTATGCTGTAAGCTTTCATGTGGCAAAAGCATTCAGGCTGCAGTATTGATTGCAGCAACAGTTCCCAATGTGATGATACTGAAACATGCATGCAGCCATCTATTACAACTAAGCAATAACCACAGCAAGGCAAGTAACATGATGCTAACAGTATCATTATTGATGCGGCAAAAATTTTCTTACGAGCTATGGAAGAGGGCAAAAAACGTGCAGTGTGAAGAAACACCTTGTGGACTTCTCACCCACATGCGGCACATGACAGCACCACGTGTCTAGGATTAAAAATGACAACACACACTGCATGCTCGGTGCACATGATCTGGTACAAATGTAGAAGAGCACAAAGTTTTAGCAGAATGAAATAAAGAGAATATAAAGCTGATGTCGCTAAACTATAGTATTATTAGAATGTACGGGCAAGCAACACAAAGTATGATAGCATTAAGTGAACTGAGGACGAATCTACAATGACATGCCAGATTGAAGTTACCTCTTGTGACATGCTGTTACAGTCAAACTATAATGAAACGGGATATAACAAAAGAATGGATATAACAATCTAAGTGGAATTGCCCTTGAAATCCTCATTGAGATCCATAGTGCATACAACTTTGTTGCATGTACTGCACTATGACTACAACAAAGTAATTCTGGCTCGCTTTTCAACTTCACTATAATGAGGTTTTACTGAATTACACAAAGTGCAGTGCTCAGCGATTGAAATGTGGTACTTAGAGCCCATGGTTGCCTGTACTTTCTGTGCCACTGAAGAGTACTGTGTGATTGCTGGGGCACTAAATGCAATCATAATGCATTCACTTTCACCGCACACAAAAATGCACTAGCTCGGTGTCCCCCTGCGCCCACAGGTGGGGCAGAAGGTGCTGGCAGCCATGCACTCCGAGTATCCTGTTTCAATCGCTGAGCACTGTACACGAATCCTCAACAATGCATTTATTAGTTATTTTTTGTCAGTTACAACCATCCCATTTAAGCCAGATACACAGAGTGTTGAGTGCTGTATGAAATAAAGAAAGTAATTTCTGTGGGAACTCGCAAGGTAAAGGCAGATTCATGACAGGTAATTTGGCATCTCTTTGAATGTTGGCAAAAGAAAACCGTTCAGTTGTCATGGAAAAGCGGTGATGCTGGGCACAATCCTTGAACCAGAATAAGTTTTCTTCAAGTGCGAAGCTTTGTTTACCTATTCTCTTGCAGCTTTACGCTGCTTTCACGTGGATTCCAACTTTTTCTTTCATGAACATGCAAACAATGAGTCTATATTCTAGATAGCTTTAGAAGACCGTCAATTTTTTTAACAGTGAAGCAAGAAGCTAAAGGAGGAGGCCTCATCTTTAAACTTTACTTTACTTTAACAAAGTTCATTGCAGCAAATGCTTATGAAAAAAGCACCAGAAAATGAACCTGATGTATAAATAAGCAATCTGTTGTTCATACTTACATCTTTTTCTGCTGACTTTGACTTCTAAGAAAGAAAACAAAAACCACAAAAGCATGCTCTAATATTTCATCATGCAGCTTCAAGAACACATGAAAGGAAGAAAGTAGCAAATGACAGTGTTTCTAGAACAAACAAAAATGATAGAACTTACCATGCGTCCATGTAACATGCAAAATGATGCATGCAAGCTATTCTGAGACATAATCCAAGGCACAGATACATATTTACGTACAATTCAGATATGCATGCTGGTTAATTACATCAGCACGAGTTTTAGTGTGACGGTGGCAGTCGGTGTACTATGTGGTTGTCTTAACATCAAGGCCATTAGCTTAAAGCAAATTCATACATTCTAGAACAACGGGACAGCTTTACAGTGCCGATATGCTAGGTATAGTTACTTCACCCAATGAAGACAAATATAATCAATTATAACGGTGCAAAAGTTTGTGCAATGTTGACACGGAAAAAAGAAAAGTTACTGTTGGGCAAGTTGGTGAGCTTCAACACAGCTATTTTGGAGGAATCCTGTGTAATACAATGCGCAAGAAGTACTATAAAAAGAGGACAGTACAGGGATGGAACTTTCAACTAAAATCTTCAGTGCAAAGAAACAACATACAAAACTCTGTCAAAACTCTGTCAAAAACTCCATCAAGAACTTCGGCAAACGTGAAAACCACGCACCTACCATAAGATTAACAAGAAAACAAAAACAGAAAAATGAGAAAAAAAAGAAATAATTATAATTAACAGGGTGAGAGACGTATGACAGACAACGTTCCACAATATAATGCACGATAAGGAGCTAAGTAGCATCATTCAGGTATTGCAGCTCTTTATCACTAAGGCTTATGGATGCTCCTCTGATACATGAATTGTCCTGTTTAATGGTATGAAAGCCTCAAAGCTTCTTGTTTTAGAGAGACCAATAATCTTGATACTACCATTTCCGTGCAATGCCTCCAATGACTCGACAAGTGTATGCAGGAAGTTGTGGGAAGACTTAAGGAGTGTCCAAGGCAAGCAAATCTGATAAGTAGCTTACAGTTTATGAGAAACTGTTATGTTGTTTACATGCATTTTGCATAAGTCCTATCCACAAGTTAGCTGCACATTCCAGAAAAACACAGTGTCTTGTGTCAATTTCGCCCACTTTTAACATCTTAACTGAGCAGTTCACAGTACTGTGAAATGCGTTCTCATTATATAATTAAAAGAGATTGTACAGGGTTGCTTCACTAAAACTTTCTTTTACTTTTGGCAATATTCTTCTGAAGACTTCAATTTGTTGAAGACTATAATTAAATGCTCCTTGACTGAGTAAGTATTAAAATGCTACAAATCTAACTAAAATTGGCTGAATTAGTCCAGCAAAATGACTTCTGCTTTCCCATGTTAGGTTTAAGGAGCCCCTCAAGGTAAATCACCTTTTGATTACTACATTGGAAAGATTATGATTAAAGTATACATAATTACTATTTCCGAGAGAGTCTTTCCCGACAAAGGTCCAGGCAATTATAATTGCTTTCTGAATAAATGACTTCGCCTTTCGCTCTGAAAATACAAATCAGCAGGTCACTTACATCACTCTCCGACTTGGGCCTGCTCAGGTTGAGCACCTCCAAAATAGACTCCGGTATGTGCGCTTTCTGTGAGGGGAAAATCAAGTTGAGAAAAAAAAAAGGCATTAGATGGAAATCAGTTAGTGTTCCGTAAATCTTTTCATGCATTGCACCCAAGCACCCATTTACATAGGTGCAAGTCTACATTGTCGTTGGTAACATTTTTTAGGACAAAATTGCCAGGTCACAGCCCAAAACACTACATTTTTACAGTAATGTCGCTAGGTTATGATGGCAACTTCAATAAAATGTTGTCTTTTTTTTAATGTTATAGTGTTTCTAGATATCTTCCTTATGATTTTTTTAACTATGGCTTTAAATCACCTTCTGCGATGGTGGGGCGACGGTCAGAATGTGAGAAGGCTAAACAACCCCAATATAAACTCTCACGAATGCAATTTGCCTAGAAAAGCAGCTGTGATGCAACACAGAAGGCTCACTAATAACATCTTTGGTATGTCAGATCAAGCTATAAATGAAGGCACATATCCTCCTTGGGATAACATAGGGGTGGGGCAATGAATTTAGTCAAAGACTTTTGAAAAATTTCACCAGGGTTTAGCTGGTAAATATTATCAATGTACCGGCTATTTATGTCACTAAAATTCCATAAAGGCAAAGTTGTAGTTAAGGCGACTAAGAAATCTTTCTTGCCAAGTTACTATCACAGCTGAAACTACAATGCCACTTTGCCAGATGGTACAAAAGTTCAAAGCTCTAAGCAGGAATGATTGAGTTCAGAGAATGGCACAAAGCAAGAATGCATGACAAATAAAGCCACATGGTGGCCATCACATAAAATACTGGCCGAAAATTCTACACAGTTGAACCTCGTTAAAGAGAAATGTGATACTAGATATAATGAAATAATGAATATAACAAAGTAAATGAAATTCCCTTCGAAATCCCCATAGAGATAAACAAATTTAAGACCTCATTTTAACTAAGTAAATTTGTCCTGCCAACAGATAGAACAAATTAAATTCCTCTCCGAAACCAAAAAATACATGACCGTTGCATGCCAAGCATATCGCTTTCTGCGGGGTTCGGTGCAACAGTTCCAACTCCTGTGTTCCTGCGTCGAGTAACGGCAACAGTTCTCACTGTCGTGCATAGTGGTACGCAAGCAGTGTCTCACTATTGCCATTGATTTACTTCAGCCACGACTACTACCACTGCACTTTTCTCTCCCCCACTGCGGTGCATAGCGCAGGTTCGGCACAGTGAGAGAGAGAAGTACGATTGCAACAGCGGGTTGCTGCTTGCATGTGGTCAGCGCTTCTACATGCAGCGGTGTGAAAGACCAACGCATCCACTTGTATTTTAACAGTGGCACACCGTGCAAGCTGCTGCAACTGGGCACGGCCTTCTGAGGGAGTGTTAGCGCCTGTGCAGAGTCTCAAGAGGCCAAGATGCGGCCTAGTCGAGGGTGTGGAGATCAGGGTTCGCTGGCCTCAACATTCATACAGTGGAGCCACGTAAAAGCGGTGGACAAGCCTGATTCAGATGTGTATTTGGAGCTCCGTGTTGTGTGCCACACGCTGCACGACCACAAAGGAGTTTATTTGCATTGCAGCATGCTAGCTGTTCTCTTCAACTGTGTTTCCATTTTCCTGATTTCTTGACAATATGGACGAGGACCATCAAAGGACCACCATATTGAAACAGAAGGCAGCTCTCGTCTGTCATTAAAGGGTCAACTGCAACAAAATTTTGGGCTGTGTAAAAAGCCTAGTTTCAGACAGTGTTGATAGAAGGTGCATTTGATCCACCTGCACCACTGTGAACCAGTTCACGGTGGGGCATGAGATGTTCAGAAATTGTGCAACTCAACTTCAGTGATGCAGGAACAATGTGACATTCACAGCAAATGCCGAGGTGCCCAGTTGCCGGCACGATGCAGGCCTTATGTTTTGTCCATGTAATGAGTGCCATTCGCATAAAATTGCGAGGTCCCGAAGTGCAGGTATAGCTGGCTTCCGAAGCGTAAACAACACACTGTACATTGTGCCAACACAGCAGACACGCGTAAGCAGGGTTTCAATGGCGCTGACGTCTATGTGGTCGTCTGCTATGCCGCTTCGCACCTGCATGTCTGCACCAAGTCAGTACGTTCAGCAGCAAGGGTGCAGAAAAATCGTGAACGAGCCCTGCACCTGTTGAAATGAACGGTGTGGCTCATAGGTGCCATTGCTGCGTCGCGGAAACAAATGACAGAGTAAAGCACATCGTGAACTGGTTCGGGGCGTAGGCAAATCGAACAGACATATAGAGCAGCCTCCATGCAAAGCTATAGGTCTGGTGTGGAATATGAGTGAATATGTAACGAAAAGCTTGCAAGAGGAAATGTTTCTATACCGAAACTGAAAAAAATGTTGCCGATACGGCTTGCCACCACTGACACATGACTAATTATGTGCAAGTCATTGGCATAACCTCAAAGGTCAGGTGCCGCTCATGGAATGATGAGAAATCTTGGAAGTGACATGCCAGGACTTAATTTCATATCTGCTAATCACTAGGTAAACACATCATCTGCTTACGTGCTATTTAAAGGCTGCTAATAAAGAAAAATGAGACAATTAGCAGCTCTGCAGCTTTGCCAAAATTGCTTCAGTAGTATATACAACTCATTTATAACCAATTTGGCCAAAGTGAAACGAAACGTTGCCTTTAAGGCACCATCTCGTTTACCCAACAAGAGCAGTGTATGCACTCAGGTACCTGGTGGTCGGTGAAGGCACTGACGTGCTGAACCAGTGGCTGCTGAAGGTCGGGGCTGACCTGGAACACGTTTCGCAGCTGCTCAGCGGGCAGCTGCAGAAGCACCTGCAGTGACTGTGGCTTGGTCCGTTGGCAGCACTTGATGAAGCCCTCCCATACTTTCTTCTGCTTCCACACCTGTGAGAGGTAAAATCAGACGCTCAGGCATTGATCTGAACGGAAACATGCCACTCTGGATACTGCACTTTCAATTGCGTTCATCAAGGCTTCTACAAGTTCCTAAGAACTGAGCTTGTGCAGCGTGAAAAGGACAGGAACACAAATGACCCACAACTGCTGACTTCTGATTATTTTTTTGCTTTGGAATTATCAAAACAACTTTTTAACATGCAGACATGAAATCACACAACAATTAGAGATGGCCAGTCAGAAACCGCAACTCTTTGTCACTAATACGGTCAAATCTCGATAATTTGAACTCGAAGGGGCTCAATAATTTGTTCGAATTAAACTGAGTTCGAATTAGACGAGGCTCATTAAATGGAGGGCTTTTGTGCAGTGCTGCGTTAGATGGCACGTGTTTACCGAGCTAACACACGAGTGACGAGTTCCAAAAGTGTGGCTTTACAGCACGCAATACCGTGGAGGCGCACTTCTAGGCAAATTTTCACTGCTGTAAATCTGCATTTCAAGGCAAAATTTCATATAATGTGCACTCCTAGTTTAACGCTAAATTCTTTGAAGTTTTGGTGCAGGTTATACGTGCAGAGATACGGTAGTTGCAACAAGAGATGAGAGGAGGAGCTGATCTGCGGCCGTACTGCCGGGTCAGCCACACTGCTGAGAGCACGGTCAGTTGCGCAATATGTCTGAATTTCTGGCCGTTCTTGGGCCTAAATACGCACAATTTTGACAGGACACAGCGCCAGTTTGAATAAATCGAAAGTTTGGATTAAGTGGGTTTGAATTAACCTGAATCTGCTGTATTTAATGCTAGAGACACTCACGCAGAGATTGCCAGCTTTCATAATGTGCGCTTCTTCAACTATACCTCTCTATCTATTTTTGTTTCTGCATGTCTCAGAAAGGTAGTCTTATCAAAGCACGAGGCGCATCCACACTGGTTGCAATGATCTGCTGGACGTCCTCTAGATTCGCTCGCAACTTTAAGGTTAAGCTCGCGCACTCTCACATTTGTCTTGGGGTTTCAGTGAGGGCTAGTTGGCAAGACAGTGGCTTTGTTTACTGTGCAGCTTAGCTGAAAGAACTGCTGACATCATTACTTCTTGCATTGTGCTTCATTTCGCCTAAGCAGCACACTGAATCAAAACAATCAGTACTTTAAGGAACATCAGGTTCGATGTGCCTCAATTCACTCAACCAGCCTAAACTAGCAGAAACACACATTACGGAAGGAACTTGAAAGCAGGATTAAAATAGTTAGAAACAGGATTAAAATAGTTATCACTCTCCCCTCTTTCACACAAAAAAGCACACTGACCTTGAAAAAAAAAAATATTGCATTTGCTCAATTCTAACATGGTCTTCATTGTAAAATGCATTTGATCTTCACAGCCAGATATCAAAACATTGCACCAATTGTAACAAACACCTCAATTTTTTTATACCTCAAGAAATTGTAAATATGACTGTGATAAAGATGAGTAGCTTCATTGTTCACTCAACAGATTTCAGGGAGAGAGAGAGAGAGAGTAATGGCACTTCGCCCTCATGTGAAAAAATAAAATTTATTGCATCGGAGCTACAGTGCACAGGGCATCACTCTCAGAGGCCTCGTTATCAATATCAGCAGCTCAGAGCATGCCATCTTTGGTGCCGTCCACTAGATTTGTGATATCGCATTTCTTAAATACCTTGCAGACTATGGTAGCCAAATTAACTTATAGAACGTGGACAATGCTACTGCAGGTCCCACAGCTGCAGCAGCATGCAGATTTGATTGAATTATATATAAATCTTTAATGCCCATGATGATAGCTTGTCACTATGAATCGCTCTTATTAGATGTCACAGACACAGCTTTGTCACTATGCTACTGGCAGCCGTGATGGCAGTCATGATGACATTGGCGCCTCGTGTTATCATGTGTACACTGTTTTACTTTTTGACAGTGACCACTTTTTCACCACATTATCACTGCTATAAATTTGTCCCTTGGCACAAAATGTGTCTGTTGTGCTGTCACGTATCTCGTTTATGCAGCTTTTTGAGGTGCCAGTACCCCAAGATGGTGGCCATGATGCCGTCAGTACAAATTATCTATTGTAGTTTTGGTTTCGCACTGGAACCTAACGCGCGTATTAGCTTTCAGTACATTTTCGCATAAATAAAGCGTGCGTCATAATAGAAGTAAATAGCGTAAACACTGAAATTGAACCCTTCGTGCATGGGATGCCATCACGAACGCACCTGCTTGGTGATCAGTCGTTGCAAGATGTTCATGATGAAGCCCAACAGCCTTGGGTACAAGCTGAGAGACTGGATGACAGTGCGCATAAGCAAGGTGGGCAGGGGGCTCTGCTCCATCAGCTGCTGCATGACCACTGCCAGAACCTCTTGCGTGTAGATATGCTTCTCCGCAAAACACAGGGATGTTGCTGGAATTCAAATATCGCAAACAAGTAATGCCCCAAATTCCCACATGTAATGCCCACATTGTAATGTAAGTACATCGTAAACAAGTAATGCCCACATCGAAAACAAGTAATGCCCGAAATTCTGCAAGGTACATATGTGATAAGGCAGGTAAAGAATAATGGAATAATCTACACTGACAAGATTGCATTTCTGCCATCCTCCTGTTGCTACCCGTATGTCGAGAACATTGTGAAAGAAGACCTAAATAATGCCAAAAAATGCATACTGACGATAAACAAGATTGGTCTTTTGGTACCGCTTTAGAGTGCTTTAAAACGGCCATATGAGATGTCATTAGTGTGATTGATAACTATAGTAGCATGCTTAGCAGTATGAGTAGAAGAGAATTAATTGCACCCTTATATAATATCTCTCAACAGAGTTCTGGCAGCATTTATTGTTCCAGTTTAAACAGTCCCATTCCCGTTTCATTAGTCCACAACAGTATATTTAATGACTTGGCAGTAACGGTGAAACACAGGATATGCAATGCTAACCTTTGATGACTGTTTTGACATCACACTTGGAAGGATCAATGTTATGTAGGGCCACCAGCAGTTCAGCAGGAGACACTGGACTTGTGAAGGTTGCTGTTGATTCAACTGGAAAGAAAGCAGGCGAAACGGCACGGTCAAGTATTTGCAATATCCCTGTTTCATTTGCACAGCAAACCAGCTGTCAAATGACAGCGTTTCCTTACGGTATTTTGCATGTCGGGCTGCAGAGAACCAACATGAAAAGTTATGTCAGCTCTATGAGGATGTCGCATAAACACAACCTCCGATCTTGCAAATGCACAAGAAAAGAAAGAAAGTAATGTTTCTTACCATGGCTACCAAGTAGCCGATTAAAAACTTCTTTTACAACAATGGGATTCAGCTTGATCAGCTTGGGGAGTGCTGCTATCACTTCTTTCTGCAAGAATGGGAGGCTTAAATCAGTTGCTGTCCATAAACAAATGCAAGGTGAATTTCAACTCAAGCATGATGTTAAATGTGATAGAACAGCAAATCCATGCCCAAATGTGTTTTCAAAACCTGTTTCGGGACATAAAATGCCACAACTGTCTCCCCTTTAACAGTGTTAGTGAATAACAGCATACGATAAGAGGAAGTTTTAGCTCAGGAGCGCTTGTCTAAATATGTAAGAAAGGAGGACCTTTTTCTCGTCAAGCACTGCTTAGATTTTGATGAGGTTTGTTGCATTTAAAACAAAAAGTTCAAATCTAGTGATGGTAGAAGCAGATTTTTATTAAGGTCATCAATTACATTTTTTTTAATTCCTAAATTAAAGAATAGAGCTAATATATCAAGTTTACAACTCCATAACGCAGTAATGAAAGAGGCCATCACAATTTTGTGAACTCCACCTAATAATAGAATTAAAGCAAACAAAACTGATGTATTGTATACCGTTCTGAAATACACCACTAATTTTTGAGTAAGAGTTTTGCAAAATCCTGATAGACACTGTAACAAGTTCACTTAAGTTGCAAATTTATATACATACCAAATTTGTCCGCTTTAGATGCATTTGTTCGCATAAGAACTGCAACATCTACTTTTGGTACAGAGTTACAGATGTATAAAGTTAGTGCTTCAATTTATTTTTTTAATTTGCTAGCTTTTAGAACTTGTAAAAATAATTCCAGGCCTTACATAAGAATTCTGCTTCCTAGATTCACTAGAATATAACTTTTTCTCTAAAATGCAACAAATTTCATTCAAATCGGTCCATCAGTTGTGTCATGAAAGCACTTATGCATTTTATATGTACTTGAATTGGGAAATCGGACTTGGCTCAGAGCTAAAGCTTCCTGATAAAGCCTGATAGTGAATCTGACTAAAAAAGGATTCACAGGAAGAGGAATACATAATTCATCTTTTTCTGAGGAACAATAAAAATAACATGCTGGACGTTCTTGAAGCGTACAGTATAGCTGTTACTTTTCAGAGAAGCTTAAGCACGTTAGGTCAAAGTGCTAACCATAGAAACTAAACATTTCAATTAAGATTGTTCAAGAATTATTGAGAATAGTTGCTTTGACATAAGCAGCATGTATAGGAAATTTGCAGGCGCAAGTTGGAAATCAGCTAGTGCAAGACAGGAGTAATTCGAGATTGTAGGGAGAGGCCTTCGTTCTGCAGTGGACAAAACAATAGGCTGCTGCTGCTGCTGTTGATTATTATTATTATTATTATTATTATTATTATTATTATTATTCATAGCAATGAAACGCATCTGCTAGCTGCCTAATGTTGGCCAGTTAGAGAAAGAAGCACTAGAGAGCCCTTTCTGTGCACCATGGTTGCAATCAAACTGAGACAAAGCCAAGTGTACCTTTGAAAGGCCGTTCAGCACTGGTATCAAGAACCGCACGTCAGACACACGCTTGTGGTAAAGGTCTCTGACCCTGGCCACTAATTCTGATGATGGTGGAGCTGAAAAAAAAAAAAGTGAATAAACTTGCATACAAAAGAACACCTTTAAGAAAAAGCTGTTATTGGAATGTTTTAGTATTTCTGCTGTGCCTGTTACTGTGAAATGAAATTGTGCTAATAAAAAAGCTGAAGCAAAGCATTTTGCAGATTATATTGCTTCAAGCTCACATATTCATGGATTTTTATAAGTTACATATAGAGTAAACAGAAACGATGGCATTATAAACAGGCTTTTTTATCAAAAACAATCAAACAAAAATTCTCCAAATGAAAAGAAAGATGAAGCTGAAATGGTATGAGCGAGCACAGATCATAGGTAGCAACAAATGAATGGCTCTGAAGTAAGTGAACATGCTGAAAACACACTATCCTGTACAAATAATTACTGAAATAAAACGTTTCTCCCTTACTGTCACGTAAATTTTTTGAGCTTGAATAAGGGGAGGGTAAAATTTACACTTTCATACATAATTACATAATTCCCAATTCTGATCCATTCAAACAAATTTGGCTGATACACTGTTTCACATATATTTTATAAGCAGTTACATAAAACAGGATGTTCAGTCATACAGCTCAAACAATATCTCTGCCTCATTAGTCTTTCCTTGCTAAGCACTTGCTCGATAAGAATAAGATGCATGTATACTAAGGGTGTGAGAGCAGTCACTTTCAAGGCCAAATTGAATACCAATCGAAGAGTGGGAGAAACAAAGGAAACTGAATACAGATAGTTATCAAATGGTTTTCGAGTGGTTTACGAATACCAAACCGCTGTTCTCACCATCAAACTTCACATCCTAGTGCATTCACAATGTTAGCAGGTTCTAGTCGTTACAGTGTCAGCTACAGCTGGTTTTTAACAGCACAAACGCAGAACTAGGAGCAAATTTATTTGCATGCTCTGGTCTAATCGGTGAGTGCAAATGACAGCGGTTTAGTTTTTAAAAAATCTGGCTCCCTGAGTGACGCATAATGCTCCATTATGTAACTTCTCATGCTTTATGTCTACTATGCCCGTCAAGGTGGAACTTATTGCACAGTTGGTGATTTGAAATACTTGAAAAACGTTCATCTTTATGGATAATTACCATTAGATTTGTTATTTGAAAGTTTAGAATATTTGCATGCTGCTAACGCGCCCAAGGGATCACTCACTTTTGTCGGTGAGAATGTGGATGATGCGGGTGACGAGCGTCTCCGCCCCTTTTGGGCAGTTTTCTACCAGTAGCAGTAGCTCTGGGGAGGACATTCCCATGCCTTTGACCTGCGTTCACAGACACCAAGTCACTACACTAATGAAAGCATTATGACTGCAGAATGACAAGAATGGGCAGAGAAAAAAAAAAAAACAACAAACATGGAATACCATGTTACTTCTGGCCTGCACAGTAACATACCAACTTTATACTAATGTGATCATGCTGTTGGACTGGTTGGTACACAGTTTACAGAGTGAAAACAGCTCAAACTAATGGGACATAAAAGTGAGGCAAACACAGTGCTGATTTGCAACTGAAGATTTCTTATGCAAGCAGCAAAAGATAGGTTGCTACACCACATAGAAGTTCCACAATGATTGGCTGTGACGTCACTGTTTTGAGGGTGTCTGATAGAGCTTGGTTAATTTTTCGTTGGTAAAGACAGACTGCATTGCGTTCTTTTTTGTTGGTAACCTTTTCTTTCTTATGGAGGGGAGAAAGTCACCAGGCTGCCGCCCAAAACAAGGCTATCGAACAGAAAAAAATAACAGTTTTCGATTCAAGTTGGCCACCTCCTCTGGAGCTTTTCTTACATGCATTGCCTGCACTTGTGGCTCAACTATTCTACTATACCCAATTTGTAAATACACTCTATCTTACTGTGATTTTAAAGGTAGCAGCACTGTTAGTACGGTTTTCAGCACATTACATTAGGGGGCAGACTAGGCATTGTGTTAACGCAACAATATTTGCATCCCATCCGATGTGGGGACTCGTCAGGCTGTGATGAGTGCAAAAAATACGAAACAGTGGACCACATATACTTGTTGCTTGTCCTAAGTATGACTGTGAATGGCAGGCATTGATCTTTTCGTTAATACCAGTTAACAAGAGGTTGCTCAGGTAAATAGCGTTACTACGCTGTTGACCAGATGTATCAACGAAGCAAGTAATCAAGGCTCTCTTAGAATATTTAGTTAACAGAGGACTAAATTCAAGGCTTCGAACACGACTGTGTATGTAATCGCATCTTACTGCCTGTCCTCATCATTACTCCTCAGTCCCCTATCTTTATCCTCTTCCCTCTCCCGCTGAGCAGAGTGGCAACCTGGAAATCTGTGTTTTCCCAATATATACCCCCTCTCTCTCTCTCTCTCTCTCTCTCTCTCTCTCTCTCTCTCTCAATAAAGCTTCAATTCACATAGAATCCAGCATTGGTGTTGGATTGACATAATTCTTTTGTAACTACGTGTGGCCTGAAGAACGAACAACAGGTGCAATCCTTCAGTGCAGCTTAGCAGCAACGTTGAGCGTTTGTAGAACATAAATTTGTGTTACTTTGCTGTAATTATTCTTCAGTTATGCGAATGAACTTGAACAGGTTTGAACTGGTCCTAACAGTTATCTTTTCTGCTTTGGAGTTGAACTGGAACTGAATCATTTTCAGTGAAATGAAATTTAAACTAGAACGAAAAAAGTTCTGGTTCGACACTCTGCCCAAGACACTCCCCTTTGAGCGAAACGTTGCTTAGTGATGATGATGACTTTTTTGGAGTCCTGTCTTTTTAATCTTTTAGTTATCCTCTAAATGTGTTACTTATTATTCTTTAAACTATACCTTAAATCATCTCTTGTGGTGGCGAGTTAACACATGAAATGTGAAAAGGAAAATAACTACGTTTTTCTACAACACTATCGGACTCAAGGTTGTGCTTTGCTTAGAAAAAGCAGCTTTGATGCTCCCAGATGGCTCACTAGTAAGCTATTCAGTATGTCTTTAGAAGTGGCACCAAATGTAGGCACATATATCCTCCTTGGGATAAAATGGGGGCGAGGAAATTAACTTAGCCAAAGTCTCCTGAGGAATTTTACTAGGGCAATATGTTGGGTAATTATGTCACTTAAAAAGCAGCTGAGGCTCCGAAAAGGGAAAGCTGTTGTTAAGGTGACTAAAAACTTGCTAAATATAGTGAATTTCTCCCTACGTTACCAACAATGTCAAAGAGGCTACAAAGATAAAAAATAACAAATTAAAAGAGGAGTAGGTTGAGCTAGATGGGCAAATTGGACTTCTGAAATGCAAATATGCCAAGTTTCACAAAGAGCACAAGTCTGGAATACCAGAAAACAGCACACAACTAATCAAAAGTTGAAAAAAAAAAAGCATAGAAGGCTGGTGACAGAATCCTCTTGAGGTTGAAAAGAGGACACAGGGTCTACGGCTGTCTCCAGGCTATAACTGCCAGCCTAAGGAATGAATACTCTTAAATCCATTCACATGTGCGCGATGTCAACCTTGTTTAAGGGAAGTAAAACGTGAAAGGACGTACGGGTCCTTCAAGGCCACGGAGAATGGTCCTCTTGATTTCAGCAATGGCACCCACGTACACAACAGCAAGGCTGAACAGCAGATGAAAAACGTGGTCAACCAGTTTAGAAAAGAATAGTACAAAACGTATAATGCTGCAGCAAAGACAGAAGTGCAAACGCTCGTCTTCATGCTGAAGTATCATACCTATGAAGCTGACAAAAAAATGACAATGGCTTGTGCCAACACGCTATGAAGTTTTGAGCTGCGAAGTAACCAGTGTGACAGCCAAAGTGTGGTATGCCACCAAATGACACTGGACACTGCTTTTGGATTTCATAACAAGAGGAAGCGCTTTTGGTTTTGTTTTACTGCCTACCCTGAAGGCCTATGCAGTAGACTGCAAGTAATCTGCCTCTGGTGAGTTAGATTTTTTGGTCGATTCGATTACCAGCAAAGGTCCCAGTCGGTGCCCATACATACATGTCAGCTTCCTTTGAAAATGTATATTTTTGGCCTACCTAAGGAAGATTATAAATTGAACATTTGTCTGAAAATTCGATCTCTCAAAGATGAAGAAGCTTTAGTTATAGTCTAGCACAATTTCTAATAAAATTTCCATTGGCAGCAGCAGCAAAAGTGATGGCTACCACTGTTAACTTAGAATGTGGCTTGTGGGTGTCACTGTGGCTATCCATACAGCGAAGCTTGTTACAAATGCCGCTGAACCCCAACATAACGAATATGGGTATAACTAGGCTTGTGCAAATGTTGAGTATATTTGCATACTTGTACATATAACCAAGTTGTTTCTGTTGGATGTGACTGTTAAAACAAGGTTCAAATCCATCAGATGCAGAGACTGTTGTCAACCAACTGCGCTTTAGGAAGTCATGACTTCACTCCAGAATGAACACAGACAAGAGAGGTGCAACTGCTTTGGCCTTTTGCACAGCCACTGAAAGCCTATGGTTTTTCACACATTCTAGAACAATATGTGTTCAAACAGACAAATTCATACATGGCCACACATATGGACAGACTCACTCATGGATCAGCTTGTGATTGACAGGCAGAAGGTTTATGTACAGCTGCATGCAGATCTTGGTGTTGTCTTCGGTCCAAACTGCAGAAATCCAAACCAAAATGCTCAGACCAACAGTGTAAATGTCAAATGGCCAAAGTGAAACAGTATTAGACAAGTGGTCCCGTGGAACCAAGACCATTCAGACCGTGCAAACAAGGCCAGAATCGTATAGTGATGCCTTTTTTTCTATTCCTTTTGACGCTATCTTTAGTGGTCAGAGCGTTACTCTGTTCACCTTATCAGTGGGATCAGACAGCCATGAACGGTGGATGATAAGAGCAGCAAAGAATTGAGCAGAAGGAATCACTACAATATATTGGCCCATGAGAAGTGAACCAGCTACCTACACAGCCACATCACACTGGTGTACAATGGCACAATACAGAACAGGATCACATTTAAAGCATGCCATTAGGGAGTAATGAAGGAACGAGCTTGCCAAAGCTGGAAAGTCCAGCGAGGAATATGAGTCAGCTAATGTGAACATAAAGCTTAGCTATAGTGTGTTCAATAAGAGAAAACAATTTAAACAAGAGGGATTTCTTAATGTGCCACTGCAACAGGTTCATTTCAAATTAATTTTTTTATTTCTTGTTCACTGTGATATTTGAGAAATGGAGTAGACAGAGCATACTTATATATTATGATGTTGAATTTCACAATACTAAGATGAATGAATATTGAAAAATAAGTACTATGTATCATATTCCATAACTGCAACTGTGAACAGTGCAAACAATTTTTGCATGCACGAGGCTGTTCAACAATCTCATCTTAACAACCTAATGTTGCAACATTACAGCTTTTCTCAACACACCCCTCTTGAGGAAAGCAAAGGTATACTAACAAAAAATCGTTTATCAATGCCCTCAAGATGTAAGACTAATGGCAACATATCCATACTTATTTTTTTACATTTGAAAAATAAACATATTGCAGACTTTTCAAAAATTCCAAGCAGGAAGGAGAACATAAAAGGGAACCTCAAATGTAATGATTACAAATACAGAGAAAGCTAAAAGGTGGATATGGTGTGAAAACACTTGTATATGACAATTGTATAAATAACAGAAGATTAAATCACAATTCTTATCAGTATACAAAATCCAGTGCTTTATGAAAATCTTTGGCAAGTACGACATGTTCTGGCAATTTATACCAGTCCTCAATTGCTTGTGGGAAATCTATGTTACTTTTAAATAACATCAGTCGCGTCAAAATAAACTGCCAACGTGCAGTTGTCAGAAGAGCCAGCACTTCCCCGTCCAACTAGTAGGTACGTAAGCCTGGCAACTCACTCGGACAGCCGTGGAACAAGTGCTGGGGAGGTGATGGTTCCAGAAGGTACCTCAGGTACATCAATGCAAAGTCCTGCCACAGATTAAAACAACAGGTTGGCTTGCCGTACTGAACACGGGCCATGTCTGAGAGATAAAAAACGACTGTTTACCTCAATGATTGGCCTAAAGTTGCCCCTTTCGTGCAGCTGCTTGGCATGCTTTGCTGCCTGTAGCCGCACTTCTTGATTCTGAGAGACGGTCAGTTCAAGCAGTTTCTGCAGGTACTCAATCTGTCCTGGAGGCCGGTAGTCCACCAGTGATCTCAGGATCGACAGCCCATTGGACACTGTAGACTGGGCATGCAATGGCAGAAATGGTATGCCATAAGTGTGTTTCACTACATAAATAGCATATACTTCTCTCTAGTACTTAAGTGTACGTCTATGTCTCACTATGGTAGCTATGTTTACATTTCACTACAGTAGTTATATGTAACAACTATAGCAAAACTATAGTGTAGAGAGAGAG